>NW_028261390.1:33278262-33578262 GCF_051295495.1 Thamnophis sirtalis | reverse complement strand
TGAACACTTTTATTATTTCCATTGTCAGCCTGCATGTTGGGGTCTCAGAAGCCTAAGCCTTAAGTGGTTAGAAAAGCCTCAAAATTCCTTAGTCAAGGCCCTGGCACGTGATTTGGCTGTCTCTGTGCGCATGTGTACCAATATCCAGAATATGTCTGGACATATCTCCCAACCTGGATGTGCCCGGACACGTCTCTATATTGTTTATACAACCCCTGCTGTGTGTAAAGAAATGTCATTATTTGGAATCCACTATTGTTATGTTGACAGACTCCCATTCCTGTTAATTATTTTTACTTCTAATCTTGTGAAAGCAAGCGTGTACGAGCCACAGAAGTTGCTTCCTCATTCCTTTAGCTTCTGTCTTTGTAAGATAGCTAACTCATGTACAAGAAAGTTAATTTTCTTTGCAAATATAGTGTTTATTTTATTTTAACATCTCTGTAAAAAAAATCCCTCATGTCGGGGGGCTCTCTTTGCTTGTATACTGCTTTTAAACCGGCTGTGTAAAACGCACCGATGTGAAGTTCCTCTGGCAAGTAATTATGACGTCATAATTATTCATACCGAAAGGGATTGTGGGTCTGTTGTGTTTGTCGTTACTACGTCCCCGTGTGAAAGGCCACGGGTGTCACAACCGGCGGGTGCGTCTTTTGAAACCGTGCTACCGGGGATGAGGCTTTCGGGTTCACTGGGGTTTGCCTCACCATGACCTTAAAGTACTTCATTTAAAAAGGAGTTCTGGCATTTTGGGTAGGGGTGGGAGGGGTGGTTGGGGCTGAGGGTTAGGGTTAGGGTTAGGGTAGTGATGTCATAAATGGGGAGGGGTTACACTGTAAACAAAAACACGTCACAAAAGGGGTGGAATCATAACAAAATACGTCACACAAAGGGGCGTGGCTAAAACGTAAACAATAACAAAGGGGCGGGGCTTATACCATTAAAAAACGATATGTAACATATACTACTTGCCTAGCATAATAAGTTTAACTATAAATAATAAAATTTATCAATCAGTCATGATCTTATTTATTTGACATATGCAAAATGTATCATGAGAAAAGAGATTGTGGAACCCTAATTCCTTGGAGAAACATCAACAACCTCAAATTTATTGATGAATCTGTTTTGATAGCTAAAAGCAAAAAAGACAAGGAGTTTCATGTAAATGTAAATAAAAGAGTGCAAAATCCTTTTTGTTGCTTATTGCTTATTAAAATAAATCCCAACAGGCAAAACCAACCCAAAGGAAATTGGTGAAAGAAATGAAATGAAGTTGAAACAAGCTTTGTCTTTCCAAGCTGAAAATGCCATATGTCGGGATAGTGGACATCTAATTAAGCAATGCCTATCACTTCAAAAAGAAAAGAAAACAAAAAAAACCTAAGAGATATAAGCAATGTATTAAAATGCTAAGGCATCACACTAACAACAAATGCATCTAGTTTTCCCAAATTCTAGCATATGTCTATGAAAAACTAAACAATGGAAAAATGCTTTTAAACTGTACCAGAGAAAAATTCTTCCCAATACCTTGAACTATAAGAAGAACAAATAATTCAGTTCTTGGTAATATAAAAGTAAACTGCACACTGGAAGCAGTAATAATGAAGCTAAATGTTAAATATTTTCAAAATAAAATGCAAAGGCAAGAATAATTGAAGTAAAACCTTGACATCCGGAAAATAAATAAATAAAGGAAATCACAAACAGGCTGAACGAAGACACTATCAGTGATGATATAAGCAAGTACCGTATTTTCACGACCAAAAGCCGCACCGGATTATAAGCCGCAGTATCAGTTAACGTTAATTTTTCAAACTTTTTTCATATATAAAGCGCACCGGGTTATAAGCCGCACGGTTTTTTTTGCAACATCTGCCACTCCTCGCACTCCGCACTACATGATACACACACCCCCGCACCGTTCGTCCAGTAAGGTCGGGGAGGCGTTGGGCAGAATTGGGAGAGAGATTTTCAAAGAAGCGCACCAAATATCTCCCACGAACTGAATCTGAATCTCCCTCTTGATTTTACGCTCAAACTGGAAGCTCTCCCACACGTCCCTCTGGTCTCTCCCTCTCAATTTTACGCTCAAACTGGAAGCTCTCCCACACGTCCCTCTGGTCTCTCCCTCTCAATTTTACACTCAAACTGGAAGCTCTCCCACACATCCCTCTGGTCTCTCCCTCTCAATTTTACGCTGAAACTGGAAGCTCTCCCACACGTCCCTCGGGTCTCTCCCTCTCAATTTTACACTCAAACTGGAAGCTCTCCCACACGAGGGAGGTGTGCGTGCCTGCGCGCGGTCATTTGCTTGCAAATTGAGAGGGAGAGACCAGAGGGACGTGTGCGAGAGCTTCCAGTTTGAGCGTAAAATTGAGAGGGAGAGACCAGAGGGACGTGTGGGAGAGCTTCCAGTTTGAGCGTAAAATTGAGAGGGAGAGACCCGAGGGACGTGTGGGAGAGCTTCCAGTTTGAGCGTAAAATTGAGAGGGAGAGACCAGAGGGACGTGTGGGAGAGCTTCCAGTTTGAGCGTAAAATTGAGAGGGAGAGACCAGAGGGACGTGTGCGAGAGCTTCCAGTTTGAGCGTAAAATTGAGAGGGAGAGACCCGAGGGACGTGTGGGAGAGCTTCCAGTTTGAGCGTAAAATTGAGAGGGAGAGACCAGAGGGACGTGTGGGAGAGCTTCCAGTTTGAGCTTAAATTGAGAGGGAGAGACCAGAGGGACGTGTGGGAGAGCTTCCAGTTTGAGCGTAAAATTGAGAGGGAGAGACCAGAGGGACGTGTGCGAGAGCTTCCAGTTTGAGCGTAAAATTGAGAGGGAGAGACCAGAGGGACGTGTGGGAGAGCTTCCAGTTTGAGCGTAAAATTGAGAGGGAGAGACCAGAGGGACGTGTGCGAGAGCTTCCAGTTTGAGCGTAAAATTGAGAGGGAGAGACCAGAGGGACGTGTGGGAGAGCTTCCAGTTTGAGCGTAAAATTGAGAGGGAGAGACCAGAGGGACGTGTGCGTGGCTGCACACGGTCATTCGCTTGCGAGCTTCAAGTTTGAGCGTAAAATCGGGAGGGAGAGATTTTCGATCTTTTTCCATACATAAAGCGCATCGGGTTATAAGCCGCACTGCCGGTTTTTGATCAAATTTTAGGATTTTCAGTGCGGCTTATGGTCGTGAAAATACGGTACGTACTAGAATTCAACATTAACTGATTGAGAATCCTTGTAAATTGACATCTCTTAGATAGTAAAGGTCATATGTGATTGAATAATTGAACAATGACACAAGTGAATTTCAATTGAGTTAACACACCAAATTTAAAAGCAGGGTGCTTACTTTTTAACCTGAATTGGGGGAATTGATATTCTTGCATTAAAAAAATGTCAAATATTGGTTTATATTTAAAAGAAATAATATTTCTTATAAATTTGTGTTAACAAATTTTAATGTTAATTAACAGAAGCCATATAAATATATTATTAAATATGGATGTAGAGATGTTGAATAGAACAGAACAGAACAAAGAACAGAACAGAACAAAATAGAATAACTGAGTTGGAAGGGACCTTGGAGGTCTTCTCCAAGGAGGTTCAACCTCCTGCTTAGGCAGGAAATCCTACACCATTCAGACAAATGATTATCCAATCTCGTTTTAAATCCTTATATTTTTTAAGCATCCAACAGACCAAATGTCTGTCTACTATGCAGACAGAATTTACAGTGATTTATATGTTCCTATCCTTCAGTGCTGTTATTTGCTATTGTTGCAATAGCACATCTTAGTCTGGATACTCATATTCACAACCAAGTACTGAGGATGAAATCTTTCAAACTTAAACTACTAGAAAAAAATGGAGGATGAAGAAAAGAAGAGGAGTGCTGGCAGCAAGCTCCTCACCTAAAAAATAGCCCTTGGAAATTTTAAAAAAATAAGTAATTTAAAAATTACAGCCAGGATTTGAATTAGAAAGGGTTATAACCACTGTATCATTACAGTGTTCCTAGGGGAAAAACTTCTGGAAGTCATTAGAAATGAACAGGGTTACTCCTGAGTGAAATTCTATGGCAGAAGGAAAGAATGAGTCAGTAAATAAACCAGTATACTAGACATAAAAATTACAAAAAGAAAAAGATATTGAAATTACAAAAGAGAAATACAGATATTGTTGCTATACAAAATATGTTTCATCAATACTATTCCAATTTAGATAAAGGAGAAGAAATTTCTCTGGAGAAAGTAGATTATTATTTAAAGTAACAAAATTTATCAAAGATTACAGAAAAACAGATTATGAATGAATGCGTTATTGGCTTCTTACTATAAAAGCTTTGAGGATGTACTTTTACAACCTTTACAGACTAAATCTTCAAAGTGAAAGATGTCAGGCAGTTAGAAAGAGGCTAATATAGCATTAATACCTAGCAAGGGGTAAGATTTGACTTTAACAAGAAACTAGTAGCTAATATCATTACTGAATAATAACTATAAGTTATTTGCAACCCTTTTGGCTGAGACTTTGGAAACAATTTTGCAGCCCTTATTCCTTAGGATTAGAGTGGTTTTACTTAAAACAGAATAAATGTTCTGTCTCAAACCAAGCACGCAGAGAGATAAGTGCAAACATTGCTAACTGGTTTTTGCAAAGTAAATAAATGAGCAGAAAGACAAAATGTGAGTGGAAACATACATACATGTAGAAGAGAAATAAGTACCCAAAGTTTAGTAAGCTTACTTTAAAAGAGTTCCAATCCAATACCTTAGGTGGAAGAATGGCTAAATATCAGCGGGTCAAAACTTTATGTAAGGTTTGTCAGCCAGTGTGGCTCCAGAATTAAGATTATGAGGATTGCAGGTCAGGAGTTGAGGCATATGGTTAATGGATGGTTGTCATCAATGGAGATATTTGAGCTCACTGCTCTTCTTAAGCAGAAGCTGTCCTGATGCTGCTCATTTGGATGACAGAGACTCCTTTCTTGCAGTAAAATATTTGGGTATCAGCATAACAATTATGAATTGTTTGTTATTCAAGATGTGGGATGAAGTTTAAAAAGTTAGGTTAAGATGGGAATAATTAAAATGGTAGTGCCTGGGAGATCTTCTACAATAAAGACAAATGGTTTTCCTAGAATGAGGTTTTTGTTTCAAACAATACTGGTTTGGACAATTGATACACCAATTAAAAGTGGAAAAGGGATAGCTAAGTTTGTACAGCAAGGGGGAAAAACACAAGTTAAAAATAAGGTTTTAAAAAAATGCAAAGCAAAGAGAAAAATTGGGTTTACTTGTTTTGAAATTGTATTTTGCATCTTCCTGTTTGATTTGGATATAAGATGTAACTGTGAAACAGAAGATTTTTAGAGTTAGAAAAACATGACCTGACATTTGGGTGGCATGGATATTTATGCTACAGTAGAACAAAGGTTAGTATAGATCAGTGATGGCAAACCTATGACACGCGTAGCCATTTGGGGTGACACGCACAGGATTTCATGCGATTCATCCTCGGCTCCTGCACGGCCGCCGAGGATGAAAGAATCTGTGCTGGAGGAACGGGGGGGCGGGATGTGTGATCTCCCCCGCCCACACTCACTAACTGTATCGCCGCCGCCCCTTTCTGAGCGCAGGGGCTGCTGGTAAGGCGTGCGTGCCGTGCGCACACATGTCATCAGCGCGGCGAGGGAGGACCCGCAGGAGAGGAGCGCGGGAACAGTGCGCGCCGCTCTCCAGTCAGGCCGGCACAGAGAGTCTACTCCTGGGACTGTCGGTTACGACCGCACCACAGCAGGGAACAGCGGAGTGCCAACGGGAACTGTGAGCGCCATTAGCAGCAACTATAAATTGCGCAAAATTATGTTTTTGTCGAAGTGACACACAACGCGACTTATGCTCGATTTTTTGCCGATTTTTGACACACCATGCCAAAAAGGTTGCCCATCACTGGTATAGATATTAAAAATCTACACTATTTTAGACAGTGATGTGTGGTGAGGTTTATGGCTGGTGAGGTACTGACACAGGGGTTTCAAAATTTTTTAGACTTGTGGACTTCAACTCCCAGAATTCCACAGCCAGGCATGCTCAGTTCTGATTTAAAGTGACAGCATTTGTTTTTCTCCTTTGCGAAAAAGTTTCCTTCATTCTTTTTCTTCTCCCTCCCCCTCCTTTCTCCCTCTTTCCCTCCCTCCCCCCTCTCTCAAACAGACACACACACTCAGAGAAGTTGGATTGGACTATCTCTCATACCCCCTTCTCTCTCTCTCTCAAACAAACACAAACACAGAAGTTGGATTGGAGCCGATCTGAGCCTTTGATTGCAGGCGGAGCCATGTTGCCTTTTCAAACTTGTAATCAATGAAGTTGGGCTTATATAGTTTTATCCAGCTCGCTCTCTCTCTCTCTCTCTCTCTCTCTCTCTCTCTCTCTCTCTCTCTCTCTCTCTCTCTCTGAGTGTGTGTGTGTGTGTGTTTGAAAAGGCAATGTGGCTCTGCCTGCAATCAAACTACACTTGGAGAGGGATCTACACTTGAGGATGAAGTTTGAATTCCTCCCCCTCCCTCCGACCCACACTTACCTTTTCCAGCTGTTTCAGAGAGGATTTCAACTCTGCTCTTGCCTGCCATCATGAAAAGAAAAAAAAATGTAAAAGGAAAAAGGCAAGAGCTGAGGTCAGGCTGAGCTAGTTGCTGCCAGAGTCACCGTGGATGACTCTGCTTAACTGATTAAAAAAGCCTCTAAAAAAGCTACGTCAGCTACCTACGTCAGGAATTTTTAGGCTTTTAAATCTTGCTTAACTCTGCTAGAGTGATCATAAAATGCCTAAAGTCAGACTAGCTGAGGCACATTGTTCTCCTGCCTCCTCCTGTAGAGGGCACTTTCTTAGAGGCTTTTTTAAACAGTCAAGCAGAGTCATCCACAATGACTCTGGCAGCAACTAGCTCAGCCTGACTTCAGCTCTTGCCTTTTTCCTTTTACATTTTTTTCTTTTCATGATGACAGTGGTGAGGCTCTGCCTTCCCTGCCTCCCCTGACTGAACGTCCCTGATTTTAGACATGCCCTAATAAGAATATGGAATAGATACAAATATAGGTTGTCCTTGGAAATACCATTGTGTCTCTCATCACATGAAGCATTTTATAGGGTTAAAGGTAAAGGTTCCGCTTGTACATATGTGCTGGTTGTTCCCTACTCTGGGGGGCAGTGCTCATGTCCGTTACAAAGCTAAAATGTGTCTCTGTGGTCATGTGGCTCGCATGACTAAATGCTGAAGCACACAGAATGCTGTTACCTTCCCACCAAAGGTGGTTCCTATTTTTCTACTTGCATTTTTTACATGCTTTCGAACTGCTAGTTTGGCAGAAGCTGGGACAAGTAACAGGAGCTCACTCTGTTATGCAGCACTAGGGATTCAAACCGCTGAACTGCCAACCTTTCTGATTGACAAGCTCAGCCACTGAGCCACTGCGTCCTTTCTTTTATAGGGTTAGGCAGATACAAATGCTTACATACTTTGACATACTAGAATTTTGTCAAAGGAATACAAAACAAAACCAAGAGAACAATTGATGGCCAACAGATATAGTTGTCAATGGTTTTCCAGTTACAATAATTAGGAAAATTCAAAGTAAAAAAAATTCACAGTATTGAATGTTAACATTTTGCTTATATATACAGATGGAACACTGTGAAAATATGGAGGATCAAAATGGAAAGTTACACTGTTTATTACAATGTTATAATCTTAAAAGAGTTTTTATAAAAAATGATGTACATAGCACCAGAAAAATTACAGAGTACTGTAATCTATGTTGGAAATATAAACAACAAGAGGAGTCATTTTATCATGCTTGGTGGGCTTTTGAAAAAAAAGCTAAAATATTTTGTGTTCAGATGCATACTCTGGTTCAGAGGATTTAAAAATTAATATACAGTTGAGGCCAATTGAGTTTTTCACTTCATTGCCTTAAACAAGAAGGTCCAGCTCAAATTGTGAAATGCATTTCCTGCATCTAGAAAAATCAATGTGCCTTGTTTTACATTATGTTTCGTGTCTTTGAGTTCTGGAAATAGTAATTATTGGCAGGGCTGCAGCTGGCTGTAGAGTTACATCCATGAACTTTTTGACACATAGATTGGACCAACTAGTGTAAATGGGTTTGGATGGATGGCTTATCTAATCTTTTAGGCAGCAAGTGAGGATAAGAATCATTATGTACTTTATTCAGAAACAGTATCCTAATTTTAAGACAAATGATGGTTGGGTGTCATATAATACTAGAGAAAAAATTAAAATAATAAAAAGAATAGTTCTATTGTTCAAATTGTTAATAAGGCTTATAAAATATTTGTTATGACAATACAGGACATTTACTTTTATGGCTGTTTGTATGTATAAGAATAATATCAGTAAAGAGGAAAAAATCTGAAAGCTGCAGGAAGGATTAATTCATTTTGCTTAAAATCTACACTCAATTCCATTACACTGCTATTTTTTAATATTGCCAATGAATCAAGCATGAATAAATAAATAAAAGTTACCCTAAAATGTATTTAATATATTAGATGTCTTAAAAGCTGAAGTTTGTTTATTATACTTTTAACTCACTACTGATTAAGAAAATGTAAGTCTGAACAATTTATGTAATTTTTGTCTAATTCAGGCATTGATCAGGCCAATACTTAACATGGTTTTAGCTGTAAGACAGCATTAGCTATTCCCCAACCACTTTGGGATCATTCAAACTGATTATTTGATCAAGTGCATTACTTTGTTGCAAGCCTTCAAATCTTGTTAATACCGACTTACAAAAATAAATCCTTGTTAAGAAGGGGAAAAACCTTATTTCTAAATATCAAAAAAACAGACTAGTTTTATTCCTAATATTTGTGAAAGAGCCATAATATCCAAATTGCATATCCAATATATATCTAACGGGTACAAATGTAATGCTTCCACAGGCATATTGTTTAGGCCAGTAATGTTTATTTATCTACCCTAAAAATGTACAGGCATCTATTGATAGTTTTCATATTGAAATAAGACTAACTATAAGTGTATCAATTTGTATTCAGACACTTATAACAATTGACTTTTTTCACTAGTATGTCCTATCAGCTTCTATTATGGATGTTTTAAATTATTGTAAAGGAATGCATACTGTATCTAATATTCAGCTAAATACTAGGAAAGTCTTTTTTTAAACCAGTCTTTCCTCTTGATGATTTTGTGGATATATCACAATTTTATTAGCACAAAGGGTTGGCCTACTTATGTTTTTGATGTCCCAAACAAGTCTAAAGTCTTAATATTTCATATAAGTATTCAATCCAAGTATTAACAAGTACTGATGTTACTTAGCTGATGTCAGCACCTCTCCATTAAATAATTAGGAAAGAAAGACCACAAGACTCCATGTGTGGAAATCAAGTGTACTTTTACTAATTAAAAATGATTAAAGGCATAGCGAAGCGAAATCTGAATATTTAGGCGCGAAAGCGATTGATATATAGAATAGCCCATTCCCCACCCCTTGGCATCACAGTTACAGTCCAATCATAATTCTCCCAAGTGTCAGGTGCAAGATAACTTCAAAAGGCATCACGAAGATGGAATGTCGGTGCCGTTAGTCCTGGCGGGAAACTCCCACGCATGCGTAGTCCGATCAACCGGTGAACTCCAGAACCTTCCTCCAGCACAATGAGTAACCCCTCCCAAATACCATGCCCTCCCTCCCCGTTTCATGGCAGCCGAAGCAACAGCAAAGCAGAGGCTGACATCCGGCCATCTCCCGGAAAAAGGCGGTCAGGCCTGGAGAACGAGAAAACACAAACAAACAGACGAACAACAAAACACAGAAGAGAGAAGAGGGGGGGGGGGAGAAAAAAATCAAGGCTTGTCAGGATAAGCGGAATAAAACTGTCGAAGCAGCCGGGGGGCACGAACATGGGATTTGTCAACCCATTCCGTATGAGAGGGAGGAAAATGCTTCCAAGCCACTAAGTACTGGACCCGATTACGCCGCCGGCGAGAGTCCAGTATTTCACTAACTTCAAAGTGTTGTTCACCGTCAACCAACAGGGGAGGAGGTGGAGGGTCGACAGGCGGACGTAAAGTAGAAACACGAACAGGCTTAATGAGGTTAACGTGGAACACGGGATGAACATGGTGGAGATGCTTGGGCAGTTGCAAGCGAACGGAAACAGGATTGATGATTTTGATGATGGGAAATGGACCAACATACTTAGGCCCCAATTTCCTCGACTTCTGTGTGGTTTGAAGGAATTTGGTGGACAAGTAAACCAGGTCACCCTCCCTGTACTGATAAGGTCGCGCACGCTTCTTATCAGCTTGTTTTTTATGAGCACGATGGGCAGCATCCAAAGTAGCAAGAGTCAAAGGCCAAATATGGCTCAGGCGTTCGCTCCAATCAGCGACGGAAGAAACTTGCGGTTGGTCACGAGGCAGCTCAGGAATAGGAACAAAATCTTGACCAAAAACAACACGAAAAGGGGTGAAACCAGTGCTGGTATGTACAGAATTATTGTAGGCCACCTCAGCGTGCGGTAGCAAGTCCACCCAATCATCTTGCTGATAATTGATGAAGCAACGCAAATATTGTTCTAAAACATAATTAGTCCTCTCACAAGCCCCATTAGTCTGAGGATGGTGGGCGGAGCTTAGCCCCTGGGTGGAGCCAATGCGTTTAAGAAATTCCTTCCAGAAAGCCGAAGTGAACTGGACACCTCTATCGGAAATAATGCGATCAGGCACCCTATGCAAACGGTAAATGTGGGAAATGAAGCGAGTGCCTTAGCCGAAGGAACCTTGTGGCACGGAACAAAATGAACTTGTTTTGAAAATAAGTCCGTAACCACCCAAATGACAGTGTGCCCCTGGCTCTCAGGAAGCTCTACAATGAAGTCCATCGAAATTTCCTTCCAAGGGGCGGCAGGGCGGGCCACAGATTGAAGCAGGCCCTGTGGTTTTCCAGGTGGCCGTTTAGCGGCTGCACAGACCGGACAACTGGCAACATAAAGTTCAATGTCCTTTTTCAAAGAGGGCCACCAAAATTGTCTCTTCACCGGGGGCCTTGTTCGATTTCGTCCGGGGCCTTTTTCAATTTCCCTTCCCTCTTGGCAGTGGGTGACTTTGCCTGTGGGGCCTCCTTTTCCTTCGCTCCTCACTCGGAAAGGGGGCTTGTGTGTTGGGGGGGAGATCTTTCTGCTCTTTCTCTCTCTTTTTCTCTCTCCTCTTTTGCACATTGGAGTCTAATTAAATCAAGCTCAATATCTGCTGCATTTTCATACCAAGCAGTAACGCGCTTAGGAAGGTGGCGATTAACACATTGTTGATAAATGTCCTCATTCAAGCCCAAAGCGAACTTATCCAAAAGGGCTTCTTCGGACCATCCTCTCATATAATTACAAAGGTGTTGAAACTCCTGAATTTACTGAGTCACAGGCCTATCTCCCTGTGTGAGGGTCATAAATTTCAGTTTTCCCTGTTTCTCAGTTAGGGGGTCATCAAATCGTCTCTTGAACGCAGTCATAAAAGCGTCAAAATTCCTCAGGAGGGGGGAATTGCTTTGGTTCAGACCCATCATCCAGTCAGAAGCTTCCTCCTCCAAAGCAAGTAACACCATACGAACTTTCATGGCATCCGATTCTAAATCGGGCCCATAAATTTCCATAAAGTTATAAACTTGCATAATGAAGACGCCCAGCTTCTTGGGATTTCCGTCATACCTTACAGTTAAGGGAGGGACTTTAGCCATTCTGTGTCTTCTGGGGGGGGGGAACCCCTGCTCTGGCAGCCCCCCTGGCTGGGGGGGGGGTGAAGCTGTCTCTGGGTTAGCTTGCTCCCAATCCCCCTCGGCCTCTTCACCCTCCCCGAATCTTTGCCTAGAGTACCTTTGTTCCAAGTCCTCTGGCTGAACTCTTTCTTGGGGCCTTTGTTCGGGCCCCGCTTCAAGCGGCCTCTCCTGATGTTTTCTTCTGGTAACTCCAGCATCCCAGCTTGCACTGCCTTCCTTTTGTCCCACGGACAAGGACCAACGGGGGGGGGGATCGCAGGGCCCGCTATTTCCAGCTCAGCCATCCTCTCAGGTAATGATGGATCAGCAGTCTCCTTTTCAATTTCTTCATCGCTTGCGTGCAAAGACATTTTCTCCGTTTCTCCTTGTAGTTTCACCCCCCATGGAAGATTGTATTCTCCTGGTGGGGTGTTAGTGAGATTTCTCTTACTGTCAGCACCTCTCCATTAAATAATTAGGAAAGAAAGACCACAAGACTCCATGTGTGGAAATCAAGTGTACTTTTACTAATTAAAAATGATTAAAGGCATAGCGAAGCGAAATCTGAATATTTAGGCGCAAAAGCGATTGATATATAGAATAACCCATTCCCCACCCCTTGGCATCACAGTTACAGTCCAATCATAATTCTCCCAAGTGTCAGGTGCAAGATAACTTCAAAAGGCATCACGAAGATGGAATGTCGGTGCCGTTAGTCCTGGCGGGAAACTCCCACGCATGCGTAGTCCGATCAACCGGTGAACTCCAGAACCTTCCTCCAGCACAATGAGTAACCCCTCCCAAATACCATGCCCTCCCTCCCCATTTCATGGCAGCCGAAGCAACAGCAAAGCAGAGGCTGACAGCTGATAAACTATTTCATGTGCTGCTATAAACAGATTTTAATTAACTAAACCTCTCTTCAATTATAAAATCCACTTATTGTGACTTGGATAAAGACCATAAAAGAAATGCATAATTTCTATTTTAAGTACACAAAAGAATACAGAGAAAGAAAAAAGTATAGGTACTCTTCAAATTAAATAGTAGCTGAATTCAAGGAACATAGGAAAACCTTATTGGATAATACCAAATATACTATATAACTAGTGCAGAACTCTATGTCCCACAGAGATTAATGATATGTTTCCAAGAATCTAAGTAATAGTCATAATTTCTCTGAGGATCAAATATTCGAGACATTCTTATAAATTATGAGGATAGAATATTACCATCAATACTCATTGCCATTAATAGTCTTATCCATTAATTTATCTAACTATTTTTTGGAGCTATCTAAATTGGTTGTAACATTTGCTGGGGAAGGAACCAAGTTGTTTGTATGTTGACTTACTATGTGAAATTGAGACGATACTTGTTCAAACAAATTGGTTTATTTTAAGGAATAACTAAATATACCCAGCAGCCATATCCACAAAATATCTACAAACAAAATAAAACTAGCAAAACATCTACAATACTGTAACCAAGTAAAATCCAATTATTGGGGACAGCACCTAATGGGACTTGACTGAATCCAGTCCTACTTAAAACTACAGTATATTACTACTGGTATATACGTACCAAATTGGGGATTATCACCATAACTAATGGCAGGCAATCTCATAAAGCATGGAAACCAAACAAGTTTCATAAGTACTGTATATGTGTGCTTGATCTTTTTAGGTTATACCTGTACGTAAGTATATGTACTGTATTCAGTCAAAACTATAAGTTTTATGACAATTTATCCTAATTCATCTAGTGTGGAATTAAAATTAAATTTGTTCCTGATTTACTTAGCTGCATAGTACATAGACTATGTATTTGCCTCATTCTATAGCCCCACAGTCTGCATTCTTTCATCTTTTTAGCCTTATTGGTTTATTATAATATTTAATTCTCAGATACCTATCACTTCCTGCTATTACATTTCTTTCTCTGCAGCAAGCCAGACATCCATGGTTTTTGTTTATTTGTCTTTTTCAAATAAGTGCTTCTTCAAGCAGCTGTTTAGGCAATTATTTCGAACTCACAAAATTCCTGACAGCAATAGCATTAAAAGGGAATGCTGCTCACAGCATGAATCCTTCTATTGACTGTGATAATTAACACAACAAAGAGATCAGTACCACTTTCCATTGAACATCTAGGGTTTTTAAGATCTGATTAAAACTGCCCATATTGACTGAAATTTCTCCATGAATATAATTAAAAGATTTTACAGTTGTGCTTCTATAACCAGAAGTTATGAATCTGACTACTATATGAAACTTACATTCATCTTGGCCCTAGATAAGAGTTTACTAAAAAGTGTACTATATTATTGTTTGTATAAACAAGGCATAGAATCAAAATCATGTGAAGATTAGTACCACTTTATAAAACCTTAGTAGGACCACACCTGGAATGCTGCATCCAGTTTTGGTCAATTAAAT
This sequence comes from Thamnophis sirtalis, assembly GCF_051295495.1. NCBI lineage: Eukaryota > Metazoa > Chordata > Lepidosauria > Squamata > Natricidae > Thamnophis > Thamnophis sirtalis. The sequence goes on along the minus strand of NW_028261390.1, from coordinate 33,564,035 downwards.
CCTCATTGGTTTCTCTCCCCACTTGCAGCCTTTCTGAACAATTCAAAGACAATGGAGAGAGTTGACTGGAATGTTCAAGGATGAGAAAGCAAGAATTGCATTCAGTGAAATTAAGCTTGAAAAGAACTATTGGAAACTTTGGAAAGGCTGTTTAACTAATTTGAGCAATTAGGTCTTTAAGACTATGCAGCACTTTAGAGTCAAAGGCAAAAATATACTTTGAAGTCCATAGAGTAGTATATGCCTAGAACTGTATTCATCCATTCATCTATGTAGGATTGAACAGTTACATGGAATCTAAGAAACTGTCCTTCTTTAAGGAATGGAGGAAATGGTATACTTACAGGGTTGAATGAAAAATAATGCCTCCAAACCAGCAGAAGGTGGCAGTTAAGATGGCAATTTGGTATATGGTAAGTTGTGACATCTTTGTTAGCATCAGTTCTTTTACTTAAGATGGCAATTTACTAGAAACTGCAGTGAGAAATTGTAATTTTTCAGGAATTGGAGATAAACAATTAGTACTTTTTGCCATGCTTTAAATTATGTGTCATGATTGAGTTTGTGATAGTTGAAAGAGTTGTTTGAATAGAAATTTACTGTTGAATGTAAATTTATGATGATATCCAGTTTCATCTATGATTAACGTACCAGGCTGGAAACTGGGAATTTCCAAATTCGAACCCCACTTTAGGCATAAAAATCAGCCAGGTTACTCTTTTTCAGCTCAACCAACCTCACAAGTCTGTTGCGAGGAAAAATAGGAAGAAGAAATAGTGTTTTTACCACCTTGAGTTATTTATAAAAATAGTAAAGGCAGGGTAACATACAGACAAACAAATTCTATTGACATGAGTATTGTGTATAATTGGGCCAAAGGTAAAGATAGGTAAAGATAGTGACATGAACTATGAAAATTTGATTGTGTTATTAAAAAGAAGTAAATGAACTATGATAGCCACCAATGAGTTACACATAATCTGTTGATAAACTTTCGTTTTCCTATGCAGCACATATAAGCATAGTTGCAAAATTATCTCTTACTCTATGATTACAAAGAAGCTCCCTTTTTTCTATTGTCTATTTTTTCTAAGCATCAAAATTACAAGTCATAAATGCATTTTTTCTGTTTTATGCAAAAAGTATATAAATCAGCCATAAAAGTAGTTATTATTTCTTCTCTAACCAAGAAAGTCAATTTAGACATCTCTGCAAGTTCAATAATGTTCACTAACCATTCCTTGACTGTCAGTAGTTTAGAATTTTTCCACTTTTGAACATATACCGTATTTTTCTGAGTATAAATGCATATTTTTGCCTCAAAAAAGAGGCTGAATATCTGGGTGCGTCTTATACATCAAATACAGCATTTTATGCCTCCTGAAGCCCAGCCCCTTCATCAAAATGGCCGTGCATACCCTTATGGAGGCTTTCAGAGAGCTTCTGGGGGCTGGGGGAGGGCAGAAATGAGCAAAAATGGGCCATTTTGTGCCCCCCCTAACCCCAGCAGCACTCTATAAGCCTCCATAAGGCTATGCATGCAATCTTTTGACAAAAATGGACCCATTTCCCCAAAAACGGGCCACTTTTTGCTTGTTTTTGCCCACCATTCCCAGGAGCACTCTGCAAGCCCCCCCCCCCAAGGGTATTCATGTCTTTTTAAAAAAAACAGGCCGTTTTTGGGAGGTTTTCAGAGTGCAAAACCTTTTCTTTTCCTTTTGGAAAGCTCTTTAACTGATTGATGAGAATTACATTGATCAAGTGCTGTGCCAGCAGAAAGTAAGTCTTCAGTGATGGCGAACCTATGACACGCGTGTCAGTGCTGACACGTGTAGCCATTTGGGGTGACACGCACAGGATTTCATGCGATTCATCCTCGGCTCCTGCACGGCCGCCGAGGATGAAAGAATCTGTGCTGGAGGAACGGGGGGGGCGGGACGTGTGATCTCCCCCGCCCACACTCACTTACTGTATAGCCGCCGCCCCTTTCTGAGCGCAGGGGCTGCTGGTAAGGCGTGCGTGCCGTGCGCACACACATCATCAGCGCGGCGAGGGAGGACCCGCAGGAGAGGAGCACGGGAACAGTGCGCGCCTCTCTCCAGTCAGGCTGGCACAGAGAGTCTACTCCTGGGACTGTCGGTTATGACCGCACCACAGCAGGGAACAGCGTAGTGCCAACGGGAACTGTGAGCGCCATTATACATTTTTGTAGTTTAAACTATAAATTGCGCAAAATTATGTTTTTGTCGAAGTGACACACAACGCGAGTTATGCTCGATTTTTTGCCGATTTTTGACACACCACGCCAAAAAGGTTGCCCATCACTGTCTTAGGTGCTGCAGATTGTCAGAGATTTCCTTCTCTAGCAAAGAGATAATAACACCTGGAAACATCTACCTACCTACCTACCTACCTACCTACCTACCTACCTACCTACCTACTCCCTCTCTCTCTCTCCCTACCTATCTACTGTATTTCTCTCTCTCTCTCTATTTATCTCTCTCTATCGCTCTACCTACCAACCTACCTACTTTCTCTTTCCCCCTACCTATCTACTGTAATTCTCTCTCTCTCTCTCTCTCTCTCTCTTCTATTTCTCTCTCTCTATCCCTCTACCTACCTACACCCTCTCTCTCTCCCTACCTATCTACTGTATTTCTCTCTCTCTCTCTCTCTCTCTATTTCTCTCTCTCTCTCTATCCCTTTATCTACTTTCCTACCTACCTACCTACCTACCTACCTACCTACCTACTCTCTCCCTCCCTCCCTACTATATTTTTCTCTCTTTCCCTTTATCTACTTACCTACCTATTTACCTACCTAACTACTCTCTCTCCCTACCTACCTACTGCATTTCTCTCTCTTTCTGTCCCTCTCTATCCCTCTATCTACCTACGTACTTTTCTAAAAAATTTGCCTCTTCAAAACATTGGTGTGTCTTATACTCTGGTGCGTCTTATACTCTAAAAAATACCGTAGTTATTTCCACTGCAGTCTATTTCTTTTTATCTTTTATTTTTCCTTTTTCCTTTTTTTCTTTTTACTTTGTTTTCCTTATTCTGTATTTGTTAGTTTTTTGGATTTTTTTATGCTTTTAGTGAAATTTATTTAATAATAAATATTTATAAATTGATTAAGGACAATCAGTGTTCTTAATCTACTAAAACATAAATTGTTCTCAAGCCTTCATAGCTACATGTAGATCACATTAAGTATATTGAAAGGTTTATACAGGATAGGTAGCTTGCATGCTGACAGCAGAGATAAAAGCTTTAAGCAATTTCATTTTTAAGGTACTGCTGTCATATTACAAGAATGAACATAAAAGTATTTCTTCACAGCACTATGAGAAGTGATAAAATGTGCATTTAACATTATGATCTAGAAATGGAAAAAAAACATTCTATGGTATACAATCACAAAATTTCACTTGAAATTAAAATAAAACAGATAATCAAATTTTGGCAAGAATCTAATGGTTAAAGTTTTTAGAATATGCTAGAATGCCACATGGCTTCACTTAAATTTTTGAAATAAAGATTGCCAAGGTTTTGTAAACAAGATAATTGTTTGCAAGGAACTGAGGAACCTGTTTCTCAGCTGCAGAGGGCTTTTGGAAGGCTCTGAAGGTGAAATGGAAGCTGGAGATGATGTGTGTGAACACAGAAGAAGTGGGCTGCAGAAAAAGGTGAGGGAAGTGTCAGGGTGTGCGAGGCCTGGTAAGTAGGGTAGCTGTACACCCTCCACCCTTGGGTGGGCAGGGTCTTAATTAGGACTAATTTTGGGGGTAGGACTTAATTTGAATGCATGCATTCCAAAACATGATAGGACTTATTTTCAAGGTGGGACTTATTTTAGGGGAAACATGCTATATCTATATCTATACCTATTTCTATCTCTATCCCTCTATCTCTATCTCTATCATCTCTATCTATATTGTCTTTATCTATATATATTTTGTATGTGTGTGCCACACATATGTGTGTGCTTACATCTCAGGGTACAAGAAAAAGTAACAGCCACAAACATCTGCAGTTGCAGTTAAGTAGTACCAAAGTTCAGTTGTTTCTCAGAGAAATTGGGATCATATAAGAGAGACAAGATTGTGGGGAAAGAGAAATTCTAGTTCTGCAAGACCAAAGAAACTAACTGAAGATTTACTTCACTGACTACATCAATTTTTCTTCATTTTGCTACCTACTATACCTACCTTTTGATACTCTCTTCTTTTCATGTTCTCACTCCTCTTTCCCTTGGAGACTGTCAGAAATCATCAGAGAAGTTTTTCCTTTGATTGATTCTTCAAAAACATATAGGTGTCTGTTAACTCACTGCTTGCAACTGTGACTCTGTTTTAGTATGTTGGAGTTGACTGAATCCTAGTAAAGAAAATGTGTCCAATGGCTGCGAATGTTATTTTAAAATATTTTTAAAATGCAGACATGATTTAATTTTGAAGATAATGGTTGAGTATTTCAGTGCCAAAAGCCAAAGGCCCCAAAAATATGATTGTAAACTTTTGTCAATTTATGTAGTTGCATAAATCTGATTTATAAACTTAGTCCTGATATCATATCAGCCCTAAAATTGCCAGGTATCTGTAGTGCATTCAAAAATTTGTGACTGAATAATCTGAATATTTTTAAAAAAAAATGTAAATCATAAAGATTATATAGGAATAAGTAAATTGAATTGTATTATATAATCAAATATAGAAATAATTGAAAATGTCCTCTTTTTAGCCATAAGTATTTGAAGAAGGCAGGTAATGCTCAACTGAAAGAGAACCTATTGATATTCAAATGCTTTTGTTCCTCTAGTAGCCTCCGTCTTAGCTTTAGAATATCTATATTATCTTTCTTTTTACTGTCTATATGAAACAGAAACAATGAAAATCAGTTGTTTTTCTTGTTTTCTATGAATCATCTTTTTATTCCTAAGAAATCAAGGATTTAGGAAAAAAATAAAATTGCTACTACTATATAAGCAAAGACAAATGAAGAACATTTCTCTTTAAATGTGGCATAAATTCTTTCTTTTTATGTTTTATTGCATCTGAAATGAAAATACTTAGCAAGATTGTGTTTAAAACACAATGCAATATTCTGCAACTAATTTGTGAGATAAAATAATGGGAAAATGCTTCTCCATTGGATTTGTCTTATTTGTTCCATTCAGAGGTGGGTTCCTAATATTTTTACTACCTGTGCGGGTGCGTTCCCATGTGCATGCAATACTTCTGCACATGCGTGAAAAGCATCCAGGCTGGTGGGTGGAGCCTCTCACCACCGGTACTACTGGTTTGGCTGAACCGGCAGCAATCCACCTCTGGTTCCATTGTTTCTGGGTGCAGTTTGGAGTCTCTGCAAAATATTAGCACTCTGTGTATAGTTTCAACCACAGTAACTCTTGTGAAATAAGTGTTCATATTTCACATATAAAAATAAAGGCAATTTATTTTTCCAAATAATTCCGAATAAATTATTTTCTCAAAATATTGGGATTTGGTTGGTTGGTAACTGTGTTTCTGGCACAGATATCCTGTTCTGGAACCCAAAATCAATCTAACATTCTTCAGTTTCGCCAAAAGAAACACATTCTCAGTAAGCATAAATCAGTGCTAATCTAAGTTTAGCAAGGCAATAAAGTAAGTAGCAGAAAAGTCTTTGAAATACATAGCTTGTGTCCTTGGTTATTGAAAACCAACAATTAGAAATCCACTCAGAGCCTTGTGTGGCCTTGAAATGGCATACCACCTTGAAATAAGAATGAAAGGAGTGAAAAGTAATAGCCTGTCCAGTACAATGAATGGAGCTTAATGTTCTCACTTCACAGCATTACTATTTTTTTTTTTTACAAAAGCAATGGCATACATAGCCATATTGGTATGCAGTGGCATGTGCCAGCCTGGCATCTATAGCAGATGTTGTGGTTTCATTTACAGACCTTCTCACAGCACTTAGCAACAGCCTTTGAAAAGCCATTATACTTCAGCCCATAAAGCCACTCAAAATTTTCATTATGTTTTCCTCAAAAAGTGCTTGTTTTGCAGGATAGAGTTGGGGTCAATAAAATGGATTGGGTGTCACTTAAAGCAACTGACATCTTAATCTCCTGCAGGCCCATGTCCTTAATCTCTACAGGACATAAGTCAGTTTAGAAACAGGAGCTGTTCACGCAGATATGAACTATTGAGCTCCTTAATGTAAATTCAAAGGTAACGTTTATCAGTGCATTTCTGCAATTACTTTAGTGTAGTAACTGCCTGTAGAAGGTGAACATTTTCCAACCCTTAATAACAACTTCCCTGTCACAAAATACACGTAACTTCTAAGAGTCTTGTATAACTAAGCACCATTTACATTCCAAAGGAAATAAATGGATTTAGGTGTTACAACCAATTTAAGTTAGTCACATTTCATTAAGCTAACTCAACTATCATCCTTAGATAGTTAATGCTGAATGAAATGAAGCCAAGGAAGGCATCTCAGCTATAAATTATAGTACAACAGGTCTTGCACATCCACATTTTTCAACTTCCTTCTAAAATGTTAATCAAATCAATTTAAATCATTCTACAACCTTTCTAATAAACTATGGCTACACTTTTGATCCAGCATTCTTACAGACCAGTTGAGATAAATATAAATGGCAGTGTCAGGGTTCCAATGGGCAAGTTGACAGGCAATACATGGAACTATCAAATGGTTTCCAAAACATACATGAGGAAAACAATACATAACCTATAATGTCCATGCAGATACATTTGTGTTATTGTTTGACTACCACTGTATGCTTGAGCATGGCATAACCTATATTAACCTGTTTCCCTGAAAATAAGACCTCACCAGATAATAAGCCCAATCAGGCTTTTGAGAGTGCGCTAAAATAAGCCCTCACCCAAAATTAAGCCCTCCCTGAAAATATTGCAACACAGCAGCCAACATGAAATGACCATGCTCGCTGTCTCCTGCATCTCAAAAATAATAAGACATCCTCAAAAATAAGGCCAAACGCTTACTTCAGGGGAAACACGGTATATACTCAGCTTGGTACAGCAATGTAAGAATCCTTACAGTAAATTTAATTTTTTGGTCTTCTACCATCACAAAGCTTCTTGGTCTATACACATGGTAACTACAACATTTCTTTTTCCTGTATTTTGTAGAGTTTAATGGGTTTTCTTCTGGTGCTATGACCCATAGTCCATCGAATATTTTTCAAGAATAAAATTTCATTGTATATATGATGTGATCATATATGAAATAGTTAGTGTATTTTTCGGAGTATAAGACACACCGGAGTATAAGACACACAAAGTTTTGAAGAGCAAATTTAAAAAAAAGTTTTTGCACTCTGCAGACAGGCCCATTTTTTGTCAAAAAAAAAGGGCATGCATAGCCTTTAGGAGGCTTATAGAATGCTTCTGGGGGCTGGGGAGGCAAAAACAAACAAAAAGGTTTGTCCCACTATCATTTGTTTTGTTTTGCCATTCACGAATTTGTTTCAATGTTTTTGTAAAGAATGTGATTTAAAGATATGACATAATTGACTTATAGTTCCAAAATGTGGAAAATATCAGCATATAACAAACTGTGGATTTAAAAAATATGGAGCATTAAAAATTGTTTTATTTTTTATAATTAAAAACAAGATCAGCCTAGAACCTAAAGAATGGATATGCCCATTTCTTTTTGAGTGTTTATCCATATAACAGAAAGATTGATCTATAATATTCTGTTTGGTCAAGGTTAAAAATTGAGCTGATACCTCTCCTCCTCCCCCCATAAAAATTACAAACAAATAAGAAAGATGAAAACCTAAAGAAGGATTTATTACCTTTATTTGTAGAGAGCACATTTTATATTCTTTATATTAGTGATATAGCTGGGAATAATTCTGAATTAATCCCTAGCAACTGGCTTTGAGTAATGTTTATCTGCCATACATTGATTAGATGGAAGTCCTGACACTCAAAATAGAATGTAAAGTATGAAATGTTTTCTTAAATTGTCTACTAGTTTTTGTTTTGCTTTGCTTTGCTTTTCTGTCCCATTTAACCAGTTCTTTGAAGTCTGAAAGTCTTAACATCTCAATCTTATGAATTGTATTTAAATTAAAGTAAATTAAAATATGAAGGCTACTCTTGTATTATTTTACAAATAAACTGAGCTAACATTTTATGGGAACAAAAAAGAGTAAGCAAATAAGGCATAACTTGTTTATCATTGGGTATCATAATCAATTGCCTCAGGCAGCAACCACTGAGACTTGGCAGCACAAATGTGTAATTTGTACAAGAAAAAACCCTCTTGTTTCTTTATTTAAATATGCATTGTCAATATAGTTATAAACATAAAACTAAAGTAAGGTAGCCCTATTATTTATTTATTTATTTATTTTAATCTTTATTAATTTATAAATAACTCAACATACATAACATTCTGCTTCCTATTTCATTAACAATCAACAAGTAACACTAATGTACTTTTTTCTTTAGTCCAAGTGAAAGTGTATAATGGCTACCCATATATGCTAATTCATCCCCATGCCTAGCTAGCATATTTAAAATGGTGCTTTATTTTACCAAATTATGCCACTCAGCTTTGTTAACATTTTTAAAACCTTGGTTACTCACTTTTTCTTTAATGCCCAAGTGGCTTTTTTCTTCAATATCTTGTCCTCAAGGCATTTTTGTCTTGTCATTCTTGAGTTGAAATGTTCCAAGGGAGCTGTCAGTCTGACTAGTTTCTTTGGTGCCTGATAAGAAGCATTGAAAGACAGTAAATCCAACCTAGCTGTAGCATTCATGAGCAATTTTCATTCAAAGCAGAAAACCTTTTCCACTGTTCAACATCAGTTTGAAGGCACAGAAGATTGTTAAAATTGAAATACTCTAGACACAAAGGTCAATGCCAGAAGATTCTTTGCTAAGACAAATTATGCTAAGATATTTGTCTTGTTATGTTTTAAATAATCAAATGAAAAAAAATATTGGTTTTTTACACCTTGATATTTTAAATTGCATTTGCAAACATAACATATGGAAAAGCCACTGGAAAACCTAATGAGCACTAATGAAATGAATGAACAGAAGAATGTAACAGTAATTTTATACAAATATACTTCTTTCTGACTAGCATGAAATTTCTTCCAGTTGAGTTAATCATTATTTCGTGAAGACGGTGTTCCAAAATGCAAACTGTGTAGCTATATACTGGATTGGATTAGACTAAAAAAAATGAACAAATGATCATTATTTCTCAACCTTTTTCTAAATCTTTAGAATTTTTAATGGCTTCTTTTTCTTATGCATTGGTCTAAATGTATACCATAGCCAGGGATACAGGAATGTTGGAACAATTAAAACTAGGTCTTTTGAGATACTCCATGGTTTCTTCTTTGGGAAATCTTCAAGAACCACTGAAAGAGTTACCTGACTTTAGAATGCTGTTTTAACTAAAATTAGAATTAGTATAGCCTTTATTATCATTGTACATCATGTATACAACAAAATTGGTTTGAATAGAATGACAGGATGAATGAATGAGCTGGAAGGGACCTTGGAGGTCTTTTAGTCCTTCTCCCTGCTCAAGCAGGAGAACTATACTATTTCAGATAAGTGACTATCTAGATTTTTCTTAAAAATATCCAAACAGAATATTATAGATCAATCTTTCTGTTATATGGATAAACACTCAAAAAGAAATGGGCATATCCATTCTTTAGGTTCTAGGCTGATCTTGTTTTTAATTATAAAAAATAAAACAATTTTTAATGCTCCATATTTTTTAAATCCACAGTTTGTTATATGCTGATATTTTCCACATTTTGGAACTATAAGTCAATTATGTCATATCTTTAAATCACATTCTTTACAAAAACATTGAAACAAATTCGTGAATGGCAAAACAAAACAAATGATAGTGGGACAAACCTTTTTGTTTGTTTTTGCCTCCCCAGCCCCCAGAAGCATTCTATAAGCCTATTTTGGATTCATTACAGAAAAATCTACCTATCTAAAGAAAACAGGATGACCAGCAGCAGGGACATTGAAAAAGCAAAATTCAAACGCTATGTTATCATGGGGGAAATTACTTTTTGTGGTTGCTAAAAATTAACACTGACTTGATGGCATATAATCTATCAATGGATAAGTGTACAGATAAATGTAAATGTAAATGTGTGTGTGTGTGTGTGTGTGTGTGTGTGTGTGTGTGTATGTATGCTATAGTGATGTAATTGATGCCATCACAGAGAAAGATTTTGAGTGTTTAAAAAGAGCATATATTTCATAATTTGGCAGCCATTTTTATATTGTTTGTTTGACAGGCACAATATGATGTTCTGCGATTTATGTAGTGGACATAAATTACAACACAATGAATAATCAGAGCCTGTTTGAATTTATGATCACTATCATCTCTTAAATATCTTTTCATGGACTTAAAGTATTTTCTATGTTTTTAAAAGTTTTCTTTTTTTACCAAAATTTTAGGGGAAAAAATCACTCGACTTTTAAAGTAGCATTAGAAACGTGTTATTTAAGACAATGAGGAACGAGTCTGCTTTGAATTGCAATGGGTTTTACTTGTAGAAATAGGAAACAGATATAACATGGATTTTAAGTCAATGCAAAATAAGATAAGTAAATGCTTGCAGATATTAGTGGTTATGTGTCTCAATCCAGTCATCTTTTTAATTTCAGTTGATAGCTTTGTGAAAATTGGAATTGCTTGGGACTAATTACAATACTTAGCCATATGTATTGTAGTCTCTTAGATTTTGTACTGAATATAGGGATTATTTTCATACATTAAGCTTTTGGTGTTCCTCTTACAAACATATACAGCTACCCATCTTGCAATCAGATCTGGCTAGTAAACAAGTATAAAGCTACACATAAGACTAATATAAAGGCAATGAAGGCAATGAAGACAATAGGTAAAAATATGTCAAGGATGATATCCAAGCTCTGGGAAAAAGTGGGAGAATGATAAAAGTTTCAAAATATGCCAACCTTCCTAACCTTGATTAAGTATGGCATTAAACAAAGTATAGGAAAATTCAGTAGGCTTTTAAGATTCTATTGTTCTATCTTACAAAACTAAAGTAATTCTTGTGATTTCTTTTTTCTGATTTGACCTATGAAAAAAAGTTGCCATTCTGTCACACATGCTAAATACTTGTTAATCAAGGATAGATCTACAAAATTTTAATTTTCTACTAATGTTTGCTTGATCAATCTCTGGCATGATTTAAAAAAACACTCTATTGTGGAAGAGTGAATAGGAATTTGATTTCTTTGCTGTTGCAGCTAAGGCCCAAAATGTAGAAACATAAAATTGGCAACATTGCTTTTCAAGTTTTTTGGATAAAATGAGCCTCTTCTTAAAACTTTTTAAATAGGTTTTATGTTGCAAAAGCAACATGAACATGGGGGATCATAGAAGATATTTAGGTTCCATGAAAGTAATGAAACATATTGCACTAAAATCTGTGTATATATTCAACATATTATTTATGTATTTCCTTGTTCTAACAGACTGAGAGGAGTTGCAATAATGAATCATATAAAATAATACTAATAAAAATAATAAAATCATCTAAAGAATTCTTAAAACAATTGTCTGTATAGCTTTAAATTAATGTGTAAGTATTACTGCATTTACGTATGTCTGTATTTCTAAGACTTTATGACATGGAATCTGAGAACTCATACAAAACTCTTATTTCTATATAAGAATTGGTCTCACCTGTTATATTATCTGTGGAAAATAAAGGGATATGAAGTCAGAAAGTACTGCTTTTCAGTGGCAGATTTAATTTTCCAGCTTCCTAGGGGAGATAAGATTGCCTCCTTCCTTGCTGCTATTCGGTAAATACTAGCAGTGGATAAATTATTTTTTGGTATCACCATGATTATACGTTAATTGTCAAGTGATTTTTTTGATTAACAACCATTACAAAGTTGATCGCTATGTTACTGTTGTGCTTTTATAAGTTTCTTAATGGATTTACATAGATCGGTACTTATTTACAAAAATGATGTTAACAAAGTATATATTATTCATTAATAAATAAATAAAGCAAATGTATGATTCATCATTATAATCCACTGAAAGACATTATTGTCCATAACCAGCTTTATTGTTGTATCATTTTTTAATTCTTCTTGGCAGACATCATATATTAGCACATTGATTGGTTTCACATTATGGGTTCCTTAACTATGATTTATTTAATAAATTCCAACTTTATTGGATTTACACAAAGAAAAATACCATAAACAAACACCATATACAGATATGATAACTTATTTCACATAACATATGACAATGAAGGAAACCATGTTATCTAAGCCATTCTGAATCTAGGGAATCTAGGGACTTTGCTAACATGCTCACTTTTTCCATTTCTTTTCACTATCATTAAAATAAAATAATATGAACACTTGGTCCAACTTTCTTTCGCTTGTTGCCTTGATTTTAATTCTAGTAATCTTACCTTCTAGAGTTTAAGAAACGTATTTATAGATTTTGATATGATCAATTATAGTAAAAAAAAACCTGTTAATTTAAAAATGACACAGATGAAACTTTTTGCAGTTTTCTTGGTGTTTCTGACGGAAACAATTTCTGGACTGTATTTTTTTGTATTAAACCACTTTTTCTAGAGCACTATTTTTAAACTGCTGTATAAATAACCCAAGTGAAAAGTGAAATATATTAAACTTAAGGAATTACTACAGCACTGTAAAGTCAAATAATTATAAGCAGTCAAATATAATCTTAGCTAATTATAAACACTAAAATTTAATAATTCATAACAGACCTTTTTTAAATTGTTTAATATATTGGACTACTAAGAATATGAAATAGAAAACAGACTGATAAAATACATTGAGTATACATTAAATAGTATGCATTATTTGCAAATATTCATAGTTCAACTATGTCTCAAAATATATATTAATATGTCATTTTTAAAAAATCACTGTTTTTCATATTATCTTCATCTGAGGTGTTTAGTGGTTATCGAAGCAAAATATACTGCTAAGAATCATTAGAGATAATGGCACTCATTGCAGCATTTCTTCCTTTAATAAATAGTATTTCAACTGAGATGAACCCAGTCTAAAGACAAATCGTTCACCAATGCTTAGAGAATTTGTAGTATAAAATTCTATTATAATTTACCATTGTGGTTGCTTTGATGATAAATTACATTTACATAATTTGTATTTTTCATATATTAATATACTTTATAAATAATGCATATTGATAACTAGTACCATAATTAAATGCTCAAAAACACTTAGTTAAAAAGATCTATCAAATACTATTAATGCAATAAATATAGTACAAACATATTCAATTTTGAAAAATAAAAATATTATATTTTTTTATAAAATAGCAAAAATAGGCAAGCAAGTTCTGATAAGGATCCAACATAATTCAGTCCAAATAAAATCAGCCTTCAGATACAAGGCATTTTAGGTCCTCATCATTGAAAATGGCTGATTTTGGAATATGAAACAAATTGCCATTCTCTACCTTCACTTTAGTTGTGGGTATGGGGGCAATATAATTATTCATAGGCAGGGTTTGAAATGATTTAACTACATGAGGAATATCTCAGGGCTATTTAAAGAACTATCTTGCAAAAAAATTAACAAAGTGTCTTTGTGGGAATTAATGCCATCTGTGTAACTATCTCTTCTGAAACTCTTTCACAGATAAGTTCAAAAGTGAGGTTTTTCTTTCCTTACTCTGCAAGATACTATTTCTCTATTGCATGTTTTTTCTCTTAAACATTTAGCCTTATGTTTTCTCATAGTAAACATTATTATTATGAAAAATAGGCAATATGGTAACTGTTAACATTAGTGTTATTGTTGTATCCACTAAAAGTTATGGCCCACATTTATGTATTTGATAATTGATCAATTAAGCAAATGTCTCCTTAATAAAATCTATACATGTGCGTAGTTTTATTGAAAACAATGTAATAATAACTTCTTATTTTCTGTAATTGCTGTTGTTGTTGTTATAAATGTGTAACTTAGCTACATTTGAAATCAATCTAGGAACATAGAAGAATGAAATATTTAAATTTCTGAACAGTAGTCATTTAAACTCTTTGTATATACTTTCTTTTGATTCTCTGGAGTCAAGAAAACCTGCACTTAAGAATAGGTCTAAAATGCTTGGAATTTTTGCTATGAGTGACAAGCATCAATTAGTGGGCAGTTTCCAATAAACATCAAATTGTCAATACAATTAAAATTCAGCATGGATTATAAATGTAGCAATACAACATATAAATACAAGAAGACAACCATTGCATTAGTGATGTTTGTAGTGAGACATCTACCATACTCATGACTTACATTATTTCAGGACAGATATTCCTGATGTCAGGCCTTTTAATATTCCTTTTAGGATTTTTGGCCTGCCACACTCTCTATTATTTTCCTATGTTGTTTCATTAGTGTAGTAGTTGGGAGGGGTAATAGAAAGGAGTAGAATTGTGGAATGTGTTGTTGTCATTCTTTTCTAGAAGCCCAAGGTCATATTTTGTCTCTGCACCTCTGCGCCTGACCAGAACCAGCTGGGTAGAGATGCCAGAGTGGCTGAAGAAGATTGGACCATGTGATGGATTTATGGGTGTGGGGATAAGATCATGAACTTTCAACTGGGTGAAATCCCAGGAAGTTTTCAGATTTGGGATTCCACAGTTCGTTGCCAACATGTCTGTCTTATTAAATTGGAACTTTAAGGATAGCTCTGCCTTGGACTCTGATTTAATTCTGCATGATATTTGGAATGCTGACATTATGCCAAATCTCCTTTTAAAATAAATCACCGGCACCCCAGAGAGGGGGCTGGTGAGGGGGGGTTCTGAATTCCCAACGCTGACCGGGTCAGTGTAAAATATCAGCAAACAATTAAAAGAAAGCTTTTGAGATAAGAAGCTGAGATGAGACGCTTCTCTACATCTCTCCCAAGCAGCAAAGGAATTTGTGGGAGAGGAAATTTTAGATAAATAGCATCAGGGAAGATGCAGCCAGAGGGGACTGGGAAAACGAATTCACCACATGGCTGGAGAATGAAAGTCCCAGATCAACGCCCCAACCACGCTAATAACTGAATTGGTAAAGTTACCCAGTGGGCCACCACTATGAGCTTCTCAGATACATTGTGGCTCCAAAGATGCCAGAATCAATTATCTTAGGGCTTGCATGGCTTGATAAGTGGAAGCCTATGATAAAGTGGGCAGACGGTGGTGAGAAATTGATGATTGCGTTTGGGCCACTACCACCAGTGGAGAAAAAGGGCCAGACAGGGATGATTGAACCCAAGAGCCCAGAACCTGCAGCAGAGACAAAAACCCCAAGGGTCCAACAAGTACCAAAAAACTTGTTGGGGGATGTTTTGTCGAGAAAACCACAGTACGACAGTAATGGAAGCCAGGATAAGCTGATGACAGCTATGAGATTGGTGCTCCCAACAGACCAGTGGCTCAACAATAACCAGGATATCCTAACAATGGAAAATGGATTAGCCTGGAAGGGGTCCAAACTGTACGTCCCTGCGGGGTTGAGGCTGGAAGTTCTACAGCGAAGTCATGAGGCGGAATTAGGAGGCCACTTTGGATTCCTAAAAATGCTCCACCTCACCAGGTATCAATTTTGGTGGCCAAAGATGGAATCGGAGGTGGAAGATTACATAAAAAGTTGTGATACTTGTGCAACAATGAAACCACTGCCGGAGAAGTCCCCTGGACTACCACAATGAGTGGCCAGCCCTACCATGGGAAGAGGTCACAATGGACTTCATCATTGAACGCCCAGACAGCAGTGGGAACAGAGTAATCTGGACAGTTATTGATTTGGTTTCCAAGCAGGCACACTTCATCGTTTGCTCAGGGTTGCTGTCTGCAAAGAAATTAGCAAAAATGTTTGTGAAACACATTTATCACCTGCATGGATTGCCCAAGAGGATCATTTCAGACCGTGGAGTCCAGTTCACAGCCAAGTTCTGGAGAGAGGTCCTGCGATCCATTGGGTCCATACAAGAACTGAACTCAGAGGTTCAGCCCAGCATAAACTTCACAGCAGAGAGAGCCAATGCGGTGGTGGAACAATATATCTGGTGTTATGTGGACTATTAGCAAGACAACTGGTTGGACTTGCTACCCTTTGCCGAAGTGGCATACAACAATGTGGTCCTCAGCAGCATGGGATTAACGGCTTTCCAGATTACCAGTGGCATGGAATTTGTTCCCATGCCTGAGCTGCTTAGAGAACCTCCCTCCTCTATGTCTTTGAATGGATGAATGGACACGCTAAAGAAAGGATGGAAAAATATGAAGAAAGCTCTAGCAGATGTGGCAGATGCCTACAAGAAGCAATCTGATAAACACTGCTTGCTCCAAAACCCTTTTTGTGTGGGGGACAAAGTTTTTGTATCTACTAAATACATGATATTAAGAATGCCTAGCAAGGAATTTTGTCCAAAATTTCTAGGTCCGTTCCCAATAGTGAAGATAGTTAGCACAGTTACAGTTCGACTCAGTCTACCCAGAAGTGTAGGGAAAATTGACCCAGAATTTCATTGTAGCTTGTTGAAACCAGTAATTGGATCTAGCATAAGACCATCCACCCAAGCTTTCTGTCCTCCTGTAGTGATAGAAGGGGAACCACAATCTGAGGTGGGAAAAATTGTAGACTCCAGTCTGAATAGGGGTGGCTTACAGTATTTAGTGCATTGGAAGGGTTACCCTTTGTCTGAAGCTACTTGGGTTAAAAGTTGGAACTTAAAAGTGGAGAAGTTAGTAAAACAATTCCATGAGAAGTTTCTCGATAAGCCCAAAGGGTCCCCCTTGGGGGGGGGGGGAGGTGGTTAATTTTGTTATGTTAACTTTTATGTTATTTTCTTTTCAGGAAATGTTTTTCTTATGAGTAGAGGCCACCTGTCAGGCCTGCAGTTATATTCCTTTTAGGATTTTTGGCCTGCCACATTCTCTATTATTTTCCTATGCTGTTTCATTAGTGTAGTAGTTGGGAGGGGGAATAGAAAGGAGTAGAATTGTGGAATGTGTTCTTTTCTAGAAGCCCAAGGTCATCTTTTGTCTCCAGACCTCTGCACCTGACCGGAACCACCTGGGTGTAGATGCCAGCATGGCTGAAGAAGATTGGACCATGTGATCGATTTATGGATGTGGGGATAAGATCATGAACTTTCAACTGGGTGAAATCCCAGGAAGTTTTCAGATTTGGGATTCCACATTTCGTTGCCAACATGTCTGTCTTATTAAATTGGAACTTTAAGGATACCTCTGCCTTGGACTCTGATTTAATTCTGCATGATATTTGGAACACTGACACCTGAGCCTGGAGAAAACCAATATGAATTATACTTTTAGTTATAGTAGTAGTTACAGCTATAATAAAAGTTATAAAGTTATAGTAATTCCACTTAGCTCAGTTTCAAACTACATCCCCAAAATTACTTTTCTTTTCACTAAGATGGGGGGGAAACATGTAGGAGTTAAGAATCCTTGTAGATTTATAAAGTTATAATCCTTGGATCATGTGTAAATTTCTCATATTTTTGAGGTGTCCCTGGTGCTCTCTGACCTTGCTTGGTTTCTTACAGACATTTCATTATCCAAAGAAGGTAACATAATCAGTGCAAGCCAATGTGGTCTTATACGTAAATGTTTCTGTGAAAATCTGAAAATGAAATAGAATAGATATGGAGGATAGAAGAAGCCAGATAATATTACAGATAGTATCAGGTAAGCTAACGTTCAAAATAAGTTTAGTGACGGAAGTTAAATGCAAAAACATCTCATCAACATTCAAACTAAAATAAAAGCAGCATACCAGCTGTTCAATTAGATGTACAACATACAACAAAGAAGAGAGGTCCACTTGACTTTTATTTTGACTCAGAATTATCTGACAAGAGGCTCTACAGTACATTCCACTGAGCAATTGTGAAGAGCTGATTTGAAGACTAGGAAGGCAGTTTGAGGTTGATAGAAGCATTTGCTGAAGTATTCCACAAATTCTGATTAGCAGACTAATTAATGATAGTCTGGATGTCTCTATCACGTAGATCTATAACTATAGATTGAAAAACATACCTAGAGTGTAATCATCAATTAAATACTTGAAGAGGTGTCACATAGCTTGACTCTCATCCTTTATATTCTAGAAGGAATAATGGTTAAATTGCAGGTGGAAAATACCCTGCAATTTAAAATTATATTTAAAATTTTTAAATGTTAGGATATCTTCCCAATAGCAACAATGTTAACTTTGGACCAATGACTGATGGAATGTAAACTCATTTTCATTAGAATAGTGAATATCAGGAAGACCCATTTATTACGATTACTTTAAGTTTGTATGCTTTTGCTGACTTGTTTATGTTATAAATGTAATAATGATAAATTATAATGTTTTATATGATCAGGCAAGGAGTTTGGATAATAGTTACCATAAATTGCTGAAAGGCTATGCAATTGGGCAGTATACAAATTATTGTGAAATAAATAATATAGAATGTGCAGGATATAGAAAATTAGGTTCAGTGTCCTAAGTGAAGTGTTTTATGTCAACAATTACATGATTAGATGTTCAAACTAATTGTGAACAAATAAAATAATAAAAATCATTATTGCTTCAAAATTTAAGATTATATATTAGATAATATATAATATTAAAATTTATATAGCTACCCATTTCATATATACAGTACATTCAGAAAATATTCAGAACCCCTTCACTTGGGATAAGCATTCAAACCTTCATTCAGTACTTTGTTGAAGCACCTTTGGCAGCAATTAAGGCCTCAAGTCTTTTTGGGGTATGATGTGACAAATTCTGCATATTGGATTGGGCAGTTTTATGCCATTCTTTGTTGCAAATCCTCTCAAACGTAGTCAGGTTGGATGGTGACCATCAGTGGACAGCCATTTTCAGGCCCCTCAAGAGGCCTGTTCAATAAGGTTCAAGTCATTGCTCTAGCTGGACAACTCTAGGACATTCACAGAGTTGTTCCTAAGTCACTGTTGTGTTATCTTGGTTTTATGCTACTCCAATCAAGGTAGAGAAACATGTCAGCAATTATAAAGAGAAACGGGGGGAGGGAAACCGGAGCTAAATTTCAAGTATTGTTGCAAAGAGTCTGAATATTTAGGCCAATGTGCTATTTCAGGATTTTTTTTTTCTTTCTAATAAATTTATAGACATTTGTACAATTCTGTTTTCACTTTGTCATTATGGGGTACTGAATGTAGATTAATAAGAAAAAAATGAATTTCAACAACTGTAGAATCAGGTTGCAGCATAACAAAATTGGCAAATTATTGGCCGATTATCTAGACTCTTTTCAGTCGGGTTTCAGGCCTGGTTACAGCACGGAAACTGCTTTGGTCGCGCTGATCAATGATCTCTGGCGGGCCAGGGATAGGGGTCACCCCTCTATCCTTGTGCTTCTTGACCTCTCAGCGGCCTTCAATACCATCGACCATGGTATCCTTCTGCGACGGTTGCGAGAGGTGGGGGTGGGAGGCACCGTTTTGCGGTGGTTCTCATCCTACCTCTCGGACAGGTTGCAGTCGGTGTTGGTCAGAGGGCAGAGATTGACCCCAAGGCCCCTCAAGTATGGGGTGCCACAGGGTTTGGTCCTGCCCCCCCTCCTATTTAACATCTACGTGAAGCCGCTGGGTGAGATCATACGCCGGCACGGGATTAAGTATCACCAATATGCAGATGATACGCAGCTGTATCTGTCTGCCCCGTGCCAACTCAGCGAAGCAGTAGAAGTGATGTGCCAGTGCCTGGAGGCTGTTAGAGTCTGGATGGGAGCAAACAAGTTGGCACTCAATCCAGACAAGACCGAGTGGCTTCTGATGTTCCCTCCCAAAGATTGTCCAACTGTTCCATCTCTCAGGCTGGGGGGTGAAATTATACGCCCCTCAGAGAGGGTTCGCAATTTGGGAGTCCTCCTGGACCCACAGCTGACTCTAGAACACCATCTGTCGGCTGTGACCAGGGGGACCTTTGCCCAGGTTCGCCTGATGCACCAATTGCGACCCTACCTGGATCGGGAGGCCCTTCAGACAGTCACTCACGCCCTTGTGACCTCAAGACTGGATTATTGTAATGCGCTCTACATGGGGCTGCCCTTGAAGAGTGTTCAAAGACTCCAATTAGTCCAGAATGCAGCCGCGCGAACGATTGTGGGTGCACCAAGGTACACCCACGTTACACCTATCCTCCGCGAGCTGCACTGGCTACCTATTAGTCTCCGAATCCTCTTCAAGGTGCTGATCGCTACCTATAAAGCCCTACATGGCATCGGACCTGGGTACCTGAGAGACCGCCTCCTGCCGATTACCTCTCTCAGACCAATAAGATCGCACAGGTTGGGTCTCCTTCGGATTCCATCTGCCAGCCAATGTTGGCTGGCGACTCCCCGGGGGAGAGCCTTCTCTGTTGCAGCTCTGGCCCTCTGGAATGAGCTCCCTGTTGAGATCCGGACCCTTACTACCCTCCCGGCCTTCCGCAAAGCCACCAAGTCCTGGCTGTTCCAGCAGGCTGGGGGGAGCTGAGAAGCATCTACCTCCACAGAAATTGTGAATGTTGGTTTTGTTTTTAATATGTTGTCTGTCTCGTTCCCCCCTTTCCCTTGTCTTTTGTGAGCCGCCCGGAGTCCTCCGGGAGTGGGCGGCATACAAGACAAATAAATAATAATAATAATAATAATAATAATAATAATAATAATAATAATAATAATAATAATAATAATAATAATAATATTATTATATTATGGGGTGGTTGGGGGGACTACGGCCACGGGAGTGGGTCAGAGCATTGCGGTTGTGACAGGGAGAGGCAGATATGGCGGGGACCTTAGGGCTAGCCATTACCGGGGAAGGAGGGTTCGCTACATTACAGAGATCCCTCCTTCCGGCCCTTTGAGTCCCACTCCAAGACCAGATGGCGCGAGTAGCCAGGACCCTGGTCTCAGGCTGCTGTTGCTAAATGCCAGGTCTGTTATCCACAAGGCTCTCCTCGTCCGGGACTTAATTGTTGACGAGAGGGCAGACCTGGCATGTATTACTGAAACCTGGCTGGGCACAGAAGGAGGAGTCCCCCTTGTAGAGATGTGCCCAGAGGGATTTCAGGTGCTTCATCAGCCGAGAGCCCAGGGAAGGGGTGGCGGTGTGGCTATTGTAATCCGGGAGTCTCTGTTACCTCGTAGGGTCCCTGCTCCGGAGCTTGTCGGGTGTGAGTCCCTGCTGATAAAGTTGGACCTCAAGGGTCAAGTGGGTTTGCTGCTAACGTACCTGCCTCCCAACTGCGTTGCAGCATCCCTCCCCTCGCTCCTCGAGTCAGTAGCCGAGCTGGCAGTTGAGTTCCCCAGGCTTATAGTTCTGGGGGACTTCAATTTGCCATCGCTCGGTGAACGCTCTGATGGGGCGCAGGAGTTCATGGCTTCCATGACAGCCATGGGCTTGACCCAGGTAATTCGGGGCCCAACCCATGCAGCGGGTCACATGCTCGACCTCGTATTCCTCTCGGAGCAGTGGATGTGTGATCTTGGTCTGAGGGGTAATGAGATCATACCCCTGTCGTGGTCAGACCACTGCCTACTGAGGCTTGACTTCCGGAGGCCAAACCCCCACCGTAGGGAGGAGGAACCGACCAGGTGGTTCCGCCCCAGGCGACTTATGGACCCATTGAGGTTCCAGACGGAGCTTGGGGTCATTCCTGATACTCTCGCCCACAGTTCGGCGGAGACTCTGGTTGCCGCCTGGCACTCGGCGGCGTCGGAGTCTCTTGATCGGATTGCGCCACTACGTCCCCTCCGGGTCAGTGGATCCCGGAGGCCCCCTTGGTTTACCGAGGAGCTCCGGGAGAAGAAACGCCGGAGGAGATGCCTAGAGCACCAGTGGAGGTCCGATAAGTCCGAGGCGAACCGAGCACTTCTAACCACCTGCACCAAGGACTACGTCCGAGCATTAAGAACTGCCAAAAGATCATACATTTCTGCCTTGGTTGCGTCCGCCGAGTCACGCCCAGCCGCCCTGTTTAGGATAACCCGCTCCCTCCTTAACAGGAGGGATGCGGGAGACCCCTTGCAGGGTAGGGCTGAGGACTATGCTCAATTCTTGGCGGACAAAATAGCTCGGTTTCGGTCGGACTTGGACTCCACCGCAGTAGATCCAGCCGAGACACAGGAGGACCGCTTGGCAAATCATCTCTGGGTTGAGTTCCAGGATGTTGCCTCTGGGGATGTGGACAAGGCCATTCGAGCTGTAAGTGCCTCCACCTGTATTCTGGACCCGTGTCCCTCCTGGCTGGTTGCCAACAGCAGGGAGGTGACACATGGCTGGATCCAGGCGGTCGTGACCGCCTCCCTTCGGGAGGGGCACTTCCCCGCCGTACTTAAAACGGCGGTGGTGAGACCCCTCCTGAAGAAACCATCCTTGGATCCAGCCATTTTAAACAACTTTCGTCCTGTCTCCAACCTCCCCTTTATCGGGAAGGTTGTTGAGAAGGTGGTGGCCTTCCAGCTTCAACGGGCCTTGGAGGAAGCTAGTTATCTTGACCCCTTCCAGTCCGGCTTCAGACCTGGTTACAGCACAGAAACCGCTTTGGTCGCATTGACCGATGATCTCTGGAGGGCCAGAGATGGAGGCTATGCATCCATCCTGGTTCTCCTTGACCTCTCAGCGGCTTTCGATACCATCGACCATGGTATCCTTCTGCGACGACTGCGGGAGGTGGGAGTGGGAGGCACTGTTTTACGGTGGTTCTCCTCCTACCTCTCGGACAGGTCGCAGTCGGTGTTGGTCGGGGGGCAGAGATCGTCCCTGAGGCCCCTAACATGTGGGGTGCCACAGGGTTCGGTCTTATCCCCCCTACTATTTAACATTTACATGAAACCGCTGGGCGAGATCATTCGGAGGCACGGGATAAAATACCACCAATATGCGGACGATACGCAACTGTATCTGTCCGCCCCGTGCCAACTCAATGAAGCGGTGGACGTGATGAACCAGGGTCTAGAGGCCGTTAGGAACTGGATGAGCGCTAACAAACTGGTACTCAACCCGGACAAGACCGAGTGGCTGTTGTGCTTCCCTCCCAATAATTTGGCTAATGTACCAACACTTAGGCTGGGGGGTCAAATTTTACACCCCTCAGATAGGGTCCGCAACTTGGGAGTCCTCCTGGACCCACAGCTGACTTTTGACCACCAGCTGTCAGCTGTGACCAGGGGGGCATTTGCCCAGGTTCGCCTGGTCCGCCAGTTGCGGCCCTACCTAGACCGGGAGGCTCTCACAACAGTCACTCGAGCCCTTGTGATCTCTAGGCTGGAATACTGCAATGGGCTCTACATGGGGTTGCCCTTGAAGTGCATCCGGCGACTACAGTTAGTCCAGAATGCAGCCGCGCGAGTGATAGTGGGCGCACCGCGGTTCGCCCACATTACACCTGTCCTCCGCGAGCTGCACTGGCTACCTGTTGGTCTCCGGGTGCGCTTCAGGGTACTGATGACCACCTTTAAAGCACTCCATGGTAGTGGATCTGGGTACTTGAGAGACCGCCTCCTGCCGATTACCTCCCTTCGACCAATTCGATCGCACCGACTGGGCCTCCTCCGAATCCCATCTGCCAGTCAATGCCGACTGGCGACCACACGGAGGAGGGCCTTTTCTGTTGCAGCTCCGACCCTGTGGAACGATCTCCCCGCTGAGATCCGTACCCTCACCACCGTCCAGACCTTCCGCGCAGCCCTCAAGATCTGGCTCTCCCAGCAGGCCTGGGGATAGGTTCCTAATTCACCCGCCCGAGTGTTTGATTGTTGAACGAAAGTTGTGTTTTACTATTTTTTTCTTTGTTCACATTTTGTTTTGTTTTTGATGTTGCACTTCCCTCCCTTGTGATTGTAAGCCGCCCTGAGTCCCCTCAGGGAAAAGGGCGGCCTATAAATTTTAATAAATTCTAATTCTAAAAAAAAAAATTCTAATAATAATAATAATAATATCTGACCAGTTTACATGCAATATTGGCCAGGCAACTGAATGAAATTTTACAAAAGGGCCAAATTGATGAATGGTTGACAACTGGAAAAACATACTTGATTCAGAAAGATCCAACTAAAGGAACAACACCTGAAAACTATAGACCAATAACATGCTTACCAACAACCTTCAAATTACTCACAGGCATTATTGCAGATAACATGATGGATTATTTGGAAACAAACAACATCTTGCCAGTAGAGCAAAAAGGCAACAAAAGAAGGAGCAGGGGCACAAAAGATCAGCTTCTAATTGATAAAATGATATTAGAAAATTGTAAGAACAGAAAAACGAACTTGAATATGGTCTGGATTGATTACAAAAAGGCATTTGACTCACTGCCACATAGTTGGATCATAAAATGCTTAGAAACAACTGGCATTAGCAAAAATATTACATCCTTTACTGAAAAGGCAATGAAACAATGGAGAACTGAGTTGGCAGTAGGGAATGAGAGCTACGGAATGGTTAATATCAAGCGAGGAATTTTCCAGGGTGATTCACTTTCACCTCTTCTCTTCATCATCGCAATGATCCCACTATCAGTAATCTTAAAAAAAATGAAATTAGGCTACCAAACAGCCAAAAAAGCTGAAAAAATTTCGCATTTACTATATATGGATGATTTGAAACTCTATGGAAAGTCAGAAATAGAAATCCAATCATTGACAAATACAGTCCGAGTATTCAGCACCGATATTTCAATGCAGTTTGGCATGGAAAAATGTGCCACTGTATCCATAAAAAGGGGCAAAATCACTGCATCTGAGGGAATTGAAATGCCCAATGGCCAACTAATTAAATGCAAAGAAAATGAAGCCTACAAATACTTAGGCATTCTGCAGTTGGATAACATTAAGCATGGAGAAGTAAAAACTATTGTCAGGCGAGAGTACACCAACAGAGTTAGGAAAATTTTGAAATCTAAATTGAATGGTGGAAATACAATCAAGGCCATAAATACCTGGGCAATACCAGTTATAAGATACACAGCTGGCATAGTTAACTGGACACAAGCTGATTTGGACCTTTTGGACCGAAAAACCAGGAAACTAATGACAATGCACTACAGTTTACATCCATGTGGTGATACTGATAGACTATATCTGCCCCGAAAATCAGGTGGCAGAGGATTATTACAAGTGAAGCAAACAGTTGAAGAAGAAAAACATGCACTGACTGATTATTTAAAAGACACTCAAGAACATCTATTAATCGAAGTAAAGAACAAAAATCTACTGAAGGCCCAACAGACAAAACAAGAATACAGAAAAGATGTGATAAAATCAAGAATGGAGAGTTGGCAGAACAAAGCACTGCATGGTCAATTTCTGGAAAAAATAAAAGATAAAGTGGACATTGAACAAACTTGGTTATGGTTAAAAACAGGTACATTAAAGAAAGAAACAGAGTCACTAATCCTGGCTGCGCAAGAACAAGCTATCCGCACAAATGCCATTAAGGCCAAAATCGAAAAATCCTCTGATGATGCCAAATGCAGACTTTGCAAAGAAGCTGATGAAACTGTTGATCACATACTCAGCTGCTGTAAAAAAATCGCGCAGACTGATTATAAATTGCGGCACAATTCAGTAGCACAAATGATCCATTGGAATTTGTGCAAAAATTATAATATTAAAACAGCAACAAACTGGTGGGAACATCAGCCTGAAAAAGTCACTGAAAATCAGATGGTCAAGATCTTGTGGGATTTCCGTATACAAACCGACAAAATACTGGCGCATAATACACCAGACATCACACTGGTTGAGAAAAATAAGGTCACAATCATAGACATCGCAATACCAGGTGATAGCAGGGTCGCCGAGAAGGAACATGAAAAAATCGCAAGATACCAGGACTTAAAAATCGAAATTCAACGACTATGGCACAAACCAGCAGTGGTAATTCCAGTGGTAATTGGCACACTGGGTGCTATTCCAAAAGCACTGGAATTACATTTAAAACAGTTAAAAATTGACAAAATCACCATCAGTCAAATGCAAAAAGCCGCACTGCTTGGATCTGCACGCATATTACGAAAATACGTTACGACGTCCTAGGCCCCTGGGTGGGGCCCGACTAGTAACCAATGCCAAATCCGGCGAAACAACTGGCCCCTGTGATACAATTGTATAATAATAATAATATAATAATAATGGCGCATAATACACCAGACATCACACTGGTTGAGAAAAATAAGGTCACAATCATAGACATCGCAATACCAGGTGATAGCAGGGTCGCCGAGAAGGAACATGAAAAAATCGCAAGATACCAGGACTTAAAAATCGAAATTCAACGACTATGGCACAAACCAGCAGTGGTAATTCCAGTGGTAATTGGCACACTGGGTGCTATTCCAAAAGCACTGGAATTACATTTAAAACAGTTAAAAATTGACAAAATCACCATCAGTCAAATGCAAAAAGCCGCACTGCTTGGATCTGCACGCATATTACGAAAATACGTTACGACGTCCTAGGCCCCTGGGTGGGGCCCGACTAGTAACCAATGCCAAATCCGGCGAAACAACTGGCCGCTGTGATACAATTGTACAACAACAACAATGATAATAATAATAATAATAATAATAATAATAATAATAATAATAATAATAATAATAATAATAATAAAGTGAAAGTGGTCTGAAGGCACTGCACATGAGTGGATGGCTTATAAACAATTAAAAAAATTAATTAAACAATTAAAACAAATTTAAAACTAAGCAGGAAAAAATCCCTACAATTCAAAACAAGAAAAATATAAAAGCATAAAATTATAAATAAAACACATAAAACTAATAGCTTATAAGCTCATTGATCAAAACAATCAACAGAGCCACTGCATAAGCTCTACCTCACTTCCAGGTACCCAATAATATTCTAAGTCAAAATCAGAGGAAAAAATGTACGCAGAAGAACATATCATGCCCCTTACAAAAACTATATATATAGCAGTTAGCATAATCATAAGTCTATGTTCCAAAACTTTTTCAGTTGTTTAGAAACAAAATGCATGCTATGTTCGTCACAATAATGTATTTTTAAAGCAATGACCTATCATTTTAAAGAGGGATGGAAACATTTGATGTTAATTTATATCACATCAGACTGAATTATGTGACCTTTTCAGAATTAACGGAACCCAAAAGTGACAACACGTAAAAAAATTCAACCTTAAAGCCAATTACATTAATAAGGCTTGATATGTAAATGGGCCTTTATTATTATTTTTTAAGCAAAGATGAAATATGTCTGAGGGGTTTTAAAGGGAAGGAGATGTCTAAGTACAACACATTCAGTAATGAAATCACAGTCAGCCTAGTAGCTGATTAAGGTTAATTTGAATCACATCAATATGAATTAACTTGGCCTTTGCAGAATGAACAACACCTTTGTACTGACATGATCAATTAGTCTCTTTAACTTTATACATCTGCTCAGAAAGGTTAGATTTATTAGTTACCTGGATATTTGGATAACAATTCATGGATTTTAAAGAACAAGTTGTTAGTTTTGTCCAGTAAGTCTACAAAAATATATATAAAACAGTGTAAAAGCTTTTAATAACAATATGATATTCCGGGGGCTACAGAAAAATGGATATATCCAATAAGAAACTATGCTTGCTTTTATTGCAAAGAACTGTCATCATGTAAGGTATGTTCCAAAGGAGCTTTTTCAAAAGGAAACTGGATATTTTTCTTCTTTCCTGATGTTTCACTTCTCATCCAAGAAGCTTCTTCAGTTCTGTTATGGTTGACAATATTTGAGTATTCAAAATTAATATTTAATAAACATACTGGAAATGTAACCAAAAAGGATATTTTATCATGCTTGGTAGCCATGTAGAAAGCCAGGAAAAAAGTGAACTCAATAACATAGAATAAATCATATATTTTTAAACACACATATACAGTTGAAATCAGGAAATTTTCTTTTGGAATTGATGGATAAGCAGCTAGAAGAATACTATAAAACTTTGTTTTATGTATGACAACTGCAGTGACATTCTTATATGCCCAAGAGTCGCAGAAATATCCAACGTTATTCATAATGGATAAATGCATGGTGAAAATTGGGGAACTTGCTGAGATGGCCAACTTGACTACTTTTATTAAATATAGGTGTCTACATTTACTGATAATTGCAAAACTCTCATTGACTCTTTGGAAAACAACTAAATTTTTATGATACCTGGTTTTGAGAATTAGAAAAAAATAGATTATAAAGAAAATGTAAACAATGCTGTAGCCACCAGTTACAGTATTTTATATTTATATATAGACGCTGTAAAAGAAAGTTGGGTGTCATCACTTTATAAATCTTTCTTTTTGATTTCTAAAACTTTGTATTTACTTTTATTTTTTCTTTCATTATTATTTTTCATTCTAAATAGTAGTTTTTGTTGATTTTTATTCTGTATCAAAAATTATAATTAATTCATATTAAAAGAATTAGACATCTGATGTAATTTGGAACCACTGAAGATGAGGGTCTAAAATTACATTGATTATAGAAATACTGTACAAAATTCCAGTTTCTTATTTTTGTGGTTATGATGCTTTAAAATGTCATTGTAAGGATATATAAGGTATTGTTAATCTGAAATTATCTCCTGAAAAGTGTTTCCACATAGCTTCCACTGACCTGTAAATGACCTGCAGAAAACAAGAGAGATTGCTGATTTCTAGGAAAATATTTTGAATAACAAATTACAGGACACTCACAACAACCTTTCGAGTAAAGATAATTGCCACTTATAGACTTTAAGCCAAACTTTTTAATTTAAAGTGCCTATGCCTCTGCTCAGTTTTTATTTTTCTGTTCTGCAGTCATTGCTAATTCTCTGAAGCATGTTAAGGTACTGCTTTACTAAAAGTGCAAACCTGAACAAACATGTTTATTTAAAAATAATCATGTAAAGAAACTGCACAATCATCTTAGATTTAGTTACAATGATGGTTGGAAAATTTAAGTATGGTTTGGCTCTCAAACTCTGCTGTCAATGAAATTTGTATTTTTTGCTCCATTAGCTTTCCAGGACCAGCCAATTGCAAATATCCATGACATTTTAAAAAACAAGTTGATTTAAAACAAACCAAGAACTGTTACTTTCTCATATACAATGCTTTTATTTTTGCAGTTCGAACATTTGCATGTGATAAAAGCAGTTTTTGGATTTACGATTACAAGCTATTTCCATATGATATCATATAACTTAAAGATAGCAATAGCAATAGCAGTAGACTTATATACCGCTTCATAGGCCTTTCAGGCCTCTCTAAGCGGTTTACAGAGAGTCAGCATATTGCCCCCAACAATCTGGGTCCTCATTTTACCCACCTCGGAAGGATGGAAGGCTGAGTCAACCCTGAGCCGGTGAGATTTGAACCGCTGACCTGCTGATCTAGCAGTAGCCTGCAGTGCTGCATTTAACCACTGCGCCACCTTGGCTCTAATATATTAAATATATATAGCAATCGATCCAAAATGGAAAAGTTATTTCTGAGGACACCTTGTGACCTCTCTCTCCAGTTTCCTTGAAACAGTCAACACTTCCTGAAATATGCTGTATTATTATTATTATTTTAATGTCATGATAGTAATATAGTTATAAGAAACATGTGTTTGAATTAAGAAAGCATGCTAAACAGAAAGTGGGTATATGACTACTGTCTGAAATGTTATGTGTAGCTAAATAAAAATATATAATTTGTGCATTTATTTTAGGAGCATTCTAACAAGTTGTACCAAACAATAAGCAATAAGTAAACAAAACACACCCATAATATACATTACCTTAAATAACAAATGAAATATGATAGACTGAACTGATGTTTCCATGCATTTTTCTCTTGTGGGATCAAGTCTGGGAATACTATACAAATGGGAATTATGTAAAAATTTCTGCAATAAAAAGTGATATACAGTTCATTTATACTTTATCTGCCAATGTATTGGCATCATAAAAACCAATTTAATCAGTTTCTCAATCCAATATGAGAGTTTGAAAACATACATACAAACACAAAATACACAACTAAATATCTGCTTATTCTTGGTTTTATGGTGTTTTCAATTTGATGTATGTATTTTAATGACATAGACTTGAGTTTGAAAATCATACAAATAAATGCAAATAAAAACCATACAGATAAATTAAGATGCATCTTTATCTAGAAAAATAAAATAATATAGAACTATACTTCTAGAGAAAGAAAATAATGTTTAAAAGTTTGTGTGAAAAAATAACAATTTTCTGAACAGTATCTGTTCTGCGTTTATAATTTTTCTCAAGTATTTGTAAGGTACCATCAGAATTAATGACTGCTTCTTTATCATAACAATGTTGATACAGGATGGGAGATAAATAATTGTCTTTTAATTATATAATACAGTTGTCTGGCTTTATTTATGCTTGTATTAGGGGTGGGATTCAGCCGGTTCAGACTAATTTGGGCGAACTGGTAGCTCCAGTGATCAGCTGAGAGCAAACTGGTTTTCTCCGATGATAAGGTGGGCCCGCTGCCCACCCCTGCACTATACTGAGATATATTTCCTTTGTTTGAAGCGCAGCCTCAGCTGTTTTACTCATTGGGGCTGCAGTAAAGGTAAGTTTTTGAGCTGTTTTCAAACCCACTGTGTTCACTCAATGAACCGGTTGTTACATTGGTTGAATCCCACCACTGGCTAGTATGTATCATTTCCTACCACCAAAGTTCACCAGACAAATTATTATTTATCCTAATAATACAAACAGGCCTGTAAACCAAGTCACATCCTATGACAATCATAGGGTGACCAGACGTACCGATTTCAGCATGACAAGCACGCTTTATAACAATTTTTCCCGTGTCCCTCCGCCTTTTAAAAAAGTCCCGATTTTCTGGCTTCATGTTGAAAGCCCAGTGGATTTGCTTAAGAAATCCTAACCGGGGCAAGACAAAAGACACCCTGTCTAATTCCTATCTCTCTCTGTCTCAGTACTTTCATTGAAGATATTAAAACGTTAAAGCAACAAAACGGACCTCCCCCCCCCCGCGCCGGTCGCGTTTACCTCATTCTATTTGCGGCTGCACGAGGAAGATGGCTGCTCGAGCTCTTCGCTCGGCTGGGAGCAAGCCGAAATTGGCCAAAATTGAGCTTCCCGCCGAACGCAAGACTTCTGTTCGGCGGGGATTTTGGAAGAGACCCTCTGACTAGCCAGGAGAAGTGGCGTTCGTTTGAGGCATCACCCTGCCGGCTTCGCGATGGGCCTCAGCATTCCTGACAGCTGTGGCGTCCTCGGCTTCGCAGATGACGCCCCCCCTCCATGCGGATGGCGGCTTACGAGAAATACTGCCCTGGAGGCTTGGGACAGGCAGTGGCATATTCGGCGGTTATGGGCGTCTTCAGCTTCGCAGACAGCTTCTCGGACGGTGCCCCCCCTCTGCGGACGGCAGCCCCCAGCATGCATTAAGCTGGGGACAGCGCTGGCAGAGTTTTGGGTAAACTACCATTGTGCACTAGTGTAGAGAGTGCTTGGGGGGGGACTGAAGGGACTGGAGAGGCTGGAAGAGTGCCGGGACTGCACTGTGTCTGTGAAACGGAGGGTTACAACTGCCCTGGGCCATTATGGTTGCGGCTGCCTCCGTTTGAAGAACTATCAAACCACTATTAAACCATCTAACTGACTGAACTGCCACCCCATATTGTTACGCTGAACGCTGAATTGCTGCGCCTGTGAGAAGAGCTAGGGACGGCCTTGGCTGCCCCCTGGCCGACGTTCTTTCCTCTCTGTCTCTGCTAAGACCGCGGGGAACGCTGAGAACGCTGACAATATTAAAAACGGAGTGAATGCTGAGAACATCCAGAGAGAGAGCACTGAATGCTGTGGAGCTTTGTGGGTGTCATTACTCAAGTAGCTGGGCGAACTCAACCATCTCGTGAACTTTGCTGTGCCGCCCGTGGCGAGAGGCAGGCGGGGACTTCCCGACCACCGGGGCCGAGGGGGCCTGGAGCCTGGAAGAGCTGGCTGAGACCGTCTTGGCTGCCGTGGAGGCAGCTATCGGAGACTGTTTTGGGGGGACCCGACCCCCCCCAGGTTGTCTGACACCTCCATCTGCTGTTTGTGCTGCTGCAGGGTCAGGATAGGGACAGGGTAGGGTTAGATTAGAACTATAGGGTGGGGTTAGTTTAATTTAAGGTTAGGATTAAGGTTAGGGTTAGGGTTAGGGTTAGGGTTAGGGTGAGGGTGAGGTGGGGGTGGGGTTGCTAGCCTGATGGCCTACCGACGGGCTGCCTCCACTGGGAGTGTCACGGTACAGCTGGGAGTGGGGCCATTCCCCCCCTTTTATCGTGGGGTTTCCCTGGCTCCCGGGTGCTCTTTGTCCCCGAGGGGAGGGGTGTTGCTGGCCTGCCATCACCTGTGGCTGGCCCTACAACTTTCGCTACTCACCGCCTGTGGCCTAGTTGCCTCTCAGTCTTTTGCTGGCTTTCTCTCTGGACCATCGCTGGGTTATTATTATATGTCTCCGCTATTACTCCTTGGATCTCGGACACTTGTGTGGGACTTCTGGACATTACTCCCTTTTCGGCCTTTTCGGACTATACAATCGGCTATATTGCGCAGTTTTATAATTTTTTCTATATTTGTAATTTTTTACAATTTTTAATTGTATGGAGAGTGTGTGGTATGACTGTGGCTGACTGAATGTTCCCACTTTTTATTATGATATTGTTGTTTTCCTTGTTTTTAACTTGTATTGTGGGGATTGATTGATTGTATGTATGGGTATGTGTGGTGGGCCGGGAGTTTAGCTGGGTACCTCCTGCACTGAGTGCTTTGGCAGAAGTGTTAGGGGGACCCAGGCTTGGTTCCAGCCCTTGGATGTGTGTGTCGAAGGGCCTGCCGGTGAATTCGGTGGCTGGGGGAGAGGGTGGAGGGACCATAGATGCAGGAGTGGGCTGGAATATTGGGGTCATACTGAGGAGGGGCAGATATGGTGGGAACTTCAGGGCGAGCCATTACCGGGGAAGGAGGGTTCCCTATGTCAGAGGGATCCCTCCTTCCGGCCCTGTGAGTTCCACTCCAAGGCCAGATGGCGTGAGTAGTCAGGACCCTGGTCTCAGATTGCTGTTGCTAAATGCCAGGTCTGTGGTTCACAAGGCTCCCCTCGTCCAGGACCTAATTGTAGACGAGGGGGCAGACCTGGCATGTATTACTGAAACCTGGCTGGGCCTGGAGGGAGGAGTCCCCCTCACCGAAATGTGCCCAGAGGGTTTTCAGGTGCTTCATCAACTACGATCCCAAAAAAGGGGCGGGGGAGTGGCCATTGTTATCCGACAGTCTTTAGTTCCTCGTAGGATCCCTGCTCCAGAGCTTGTCAGGTGTGAGTCCTTGCTGGTGAAGATGGACCTTGCGGGTCAAGTGGGCTTGTTGTTAATGTACCTGCCTCCCAACAGCGTGACGACAGCCCTCCCCTACGCTCCTCGAGTCAGTAGCTGAGCTGGCAGTTGAGTTCCCCAGACTTATGAGCCAAGGTGGCGCAGTGGTTAAATGCAGCACTGCAGGCTACTGCTAGATCAGCAGGTCAGCGGTTCAAATCTCACCGGCTCAGGGTTGACTCAGCCTTCCATCCTTCCGAGGTGGGTAAAATGAGGACCCAGATTGTTGGGGGCAATATGCTGACTCTCTGTAAACCGCTTAGAGAGGCCTGAAAGGCCTATGAAGCGGTATATAAGTCTACTGCTATTGCTATTATTGCTATTATGATACTGGGGGACTCAACCTGCCTTCGCTTGGTGAACACTCTGATGGAGCTCAGGAGTTCATGGCTTCCATGACAGCCATGGGTTTGACCCAAGTAATCCAGGGTCCGACTCACTCAGCGGGTCACACACTCGACCTCGTATTTCTCTCGGAGCAGTGGAGCTGTGATCTTCATTTGAGGGATAGTGAGATCTTGCCCCTGTCATGGTCGGACCACTTCCTACTGAGGCTCGACTTTTGGAGACCAATCCCCCGCTGTAGGGAGGAGGAACTGATTAGGTGGTTCCACCCCAGGCGTCTTATGGATCCTCAGGGTTTCCAGACAGCGCTTGGTGTTATGCCTGATACTCTCGCCCACAGTCTGGTGGAGACCTTAGTTGCTGCTTGGAACTCGGCAGCGTCTGAGGCTCTCCACCGGATTGCGCCTTTACGGCCGATCCGCAGCAGTGGATCCAGGAAGGCCCCTTGGTTTACCAAGGACCTCCGGGAGATGAAGCGCCAAAAGAGATGCCTAGAGCGCTGCTGGAGGTCCAGTAAATCCAAGTCAGACCGAGCACTCTTAAAAGCTTGCGTCGGAGAATACCTCTCGGCAATATGGACAGCCAAGAACACCTATATTGCCACTCTGATAGCGTCCGCTGAGTCACACCCTGCCGCCTTGTTTAGGGTGACCCGCTCCCTCCTAAATGGGAGGGTTGCGGATAACCCCCTACAAGGTAGAGCAGAGGAATATGTCCAGTTCCTTGCGGACAAAGTTGCTCGGCTTCGGATGGACCTGGACTCCAATTGCGCAGAGCCAGCTGGGGTACCGGGGGAAGGTCTTGAACGACATCTCTGGACTGACTTTCAACTTGTTGCTCCTGATGAAGTGGACAAGGCCATGGGAGCGGTGAGTGCCACCACGTGTGTACTGGACCCGTGCCTCTCCTGGCTGGTCGCGAACAGCAAGGAGGTGACACGGAGCTGGATCCAGGTGATGGTGAATGCCTCTCTTCGGGAGCGCTTCTTTCCACCGGCATTGAAGACAGCGGTGGTGAGACCCCTCCTGAAGAAGCCATCGCTGGATCCAGTCATTTTGAATAACTACCATCCAGTCTCTAATTGGGAAGGTTGTTGAGAAAGTGGTAGCCTCTCAGCTCTGATGGTCCTTGGATGAAGCCGATTATCTGGATTCCTTTCAGTCTGGATTCAGGCCTGTCTACAGCACGGAAACCACTTTGGTCGCACTGACCGATGATCTCTGGAGAGCCAGGGATGGAGGTCATCCCTCCATCCTAGTGCTTCTTGACCTCTCAGCGGCCTTCGATACCATCGACCATGGTATCCTTCTGCGACGGTTACGAGAGGTGGGGGTGGGAGGCACCGTTTTTCGGTGGTTCTCCTCCTACCTCTCGGACAGGTCACAGTTGGTATTGGTCAGGGGGCAGAGGTCGACCCCTAGGCCCCTGAAATACGGGGTCCCACAGGGTTCGGTCCTATCCCCCCTCCTGTTTAACATCTACATGAAGCCGCTGGGTGAGATCATTTGACAGCACGGGATAAAATACCATCAATACGCGGACGATACCCAGTTGTATCTGTCCGCCCCGTGCCAACTCAGTGAAGCGGTTGACGTGATGTGCCAGTGCCTGGAGGCTGTCAGGGTCTGGATGGGGGTCAACAAGCTTGCGCTCAATCCAGACAAGACCGAGTGGCTGTTGTGTTTCCCTCCCAAGAATTTGGTCAATATTCCATCACTCAGGCTGGGGTGTGTGAAATTTTACGCCCCTCAGACAGGGTTCGCAATTTGGGAGTCCTCCTGGGCCCACAGCTGACCTTAGAACATCATTTGTCGGCTGTGACCAGGGGGGCATTTGCCCAGGTTCACCTGGTGCACCAAATGCGTCCGTAGCTGAACCGGGAGGCACTCGCAACAGTCACTCATGCCCTCATGACCTCAAGACTGGACTACTGCAATGTGCTCTACATGGGGCAGCCCTTGAAGAGCATTCGGAGACTTCAGCTCGTCCAGAATGCAGCCGCGCGTGCGATTGTGGGTGCACCTCGGTACACCCACGTTACACCTATCCTCCGCGAGCTGCACTGATTACCGATTGGTCTCCGGATACGCTTCAAGGTGCTAGTCGTCACTTATAAAGCCCTTCATGGTATTGGACCTGGGTACTTGAGAGACCGCCTTCTGCCAATTACCTCCCAAAGACCCATTAGATCACACAGGGCTGGCCTCCTCCGGGTTCCGTCTACCAGCCAATTCCATCTGGCTACTACCCAGGGGATGGCCTTCTCTGTGGCAGCTCCGGCCCTTTGGAACGAACTCCCCACAGAGATTCAGACCCTCACCTCTCTCCAGGCCTTCCGAAAAGCCGTTAAAACCTGGCTGTGTCGGCAGGCCTGGGGTTGATGAGTTCCCTTCCCCTCTCGATTTGTGTGTCTGTTGAACATTTTTAAATGCTTGTATTTTTAGTTTGTGTGTTTCCCTTCCCCCCCTTGGGTTTGTGCGCCTCCCTGAGTCCGGCTGGGAATAGGGCGGCATATAAATAAAACGAAACCTAAACCTAAACCATTTTATAAGAAACAAATGATCTAGTACCATAGAGCTGCAGGAAATGGCTAGAGAGGTCACCAGTGTTACTTCCTGGATTTTCCGGAGGGGAGGGGCATGGAGGTTGGAGGGCTGCTCCAAAATGGTGGGAAATTTTCTTTGAAAAATATTGACTTGGAGTTTCTGCCTGCTGGTAAGTGTGCTGGTTTTTTTTCTTTTATTTTTTAATGAATTTTAAAATAATGTAGGTTTTTAAAAATGTGCAGCTGCTGTTTTTTTATTCAAAACAATATGTGATGTGCCATGGAAAAATCATTAAAAAAAACCTGAAAGAACAAAAGGGTTTTTTTAGGGTATTTTCCTGATCAAAACTATAATTGTTTCTGCATGACACCCTTAATCACAAATAGCCAACTACATTTCATTCTAAATAGTTTTATTTC
Source organism: Thamnophis sirtalis (assembly GCF_051295495.1). Classification (NCBI taxonomy): domain Eukaryota; kingdom Metazoa; phylum Chordata; class Lepidosauria; order Squamata; family Natricidae; genus Thamnophis; species Thamnophis sirtalis. The sequence goes on along the minus strand of NW_028261390.1, from coordinate 33,527,180 downwards.
CTTTATTGTATGTGATTACTCAAGTCCAAAAACTGAGTTAATTGGATAAACTCAGCTCCACAATTTACTAAATATACAATTACAGGAATTTCATGTATAGTATGTTGTCTCTTAGGGTTTATTGAACATAGGAGAATAATATGAGAGGAATTTGATGTAAAATAAGCTCTTTTAATGAATTCAAAATCAACGCAGCAGACAAGACATGGGAGTGAACATAATCCACACTTTAACAATATATATTTTTTCTTTTAGCCATCAAATACAGCAGCAAGTGTCAGTAATAATAGCAAGACAGGCTTAGGATTTTCCAGCCAGGTTAATTTTACTTTTTTATGGTTTTGATGTTGTATTTAATTTTATCTGTATTAGAAACTTATGAAGGCTGTGCAACATTTTGAGGTGATATAGAGTATGTAAAGGCATGAATACAGTAGAACCTCTGGTTGCAGCATCCTCATGGTCACGCCATCAAAATTTTGATGTTTGGCAACAGATTCGTATTTATGATGGTTTCAGTGTCCTGGGGTCATATAATCACCTTTTGACAAAGTCAAATGGGGAAACCAGATTCACTTATGTTACTAACTTATCAGCTGCATTTATTCACTTAAGAACTGTGGCAAGAAAGGTGATATAGTGACCAAAGTTACAATGGCATTGAAAAAAGTGACCGATGACCATTTTTCACACTTAGCGACCATTTTCACACTTAGCGACCTTTGCAGCATCCTCATGGTCACGTGATCAAAATTCGGATGTTTGGCAACAGTTACAATTTATATTTGTAAATTGTAGTGATGTTGAAATAAAAAAAACACATTACAATACAATTATAGTGAAGATAGTGAGAAGGAAAAGGCTATCTCCCCCCCAAGGAGCTCCTAAAGGAGGGGAAAGTGGGTCTGCAAGCCAACCCAGGGTGCTCATCTCTTTCAGTTGTGGGAGGGAGGGGCACCAAGCAGCAAACTGCCGCACCAAGATGACCCAAGGCCCTCTATTAGGGGTGAGAGGAAGCCAGAGAAACCAACTGGGAGGAGGAGGGAGACCGCCATGAAGGCAGTGGAACCTAATCCATAGTTCCACCCTGCCCCAGGAGAAGAGGAATCACCCTCCTCATCGGAGGAAAGTGAAACCGAATCTGATGACGAACATCTAGTAAGCTCTTGATCAGGCCCCATGACTATCCCAGTTGAACTTAAAGTGCCCTCTACTGGAGCAGAAGAAAAAATGCTGGCCCTTTTAGATTCGGGTTGCATACGTTGCATCGTTAGCCCTGAAGTAGTGGAAAAATTGGGCCTGAGACTGAAAACTTTAAAAGTCCCAATTGCTTTTTGCCAGCTGGACGGCTCAATAGCTGAGGGGAGCCCGGCCCATTTTGTTACTGAGCCAATAGACATGTGGATGGGAACTCACCAAGAGTCAATAAGTTTTATTGTAGCTCCAGGGATGGACCGGCCTCTTATATTAGGCTTACCCTGGTTACGTAAATGGAATCCACACATCAACTGGAGGAAAGGGTGGTTACGCATCTGATCTGCTACACCCCCTGAGGGAGAGGGGCAGGCTCCCAAACGAAATAATGCTGGCCGTAACCTAGCAGCCAGGGGGCAAGAAAAAATTGAGGGGGAGGAGAAAATCCCTAAAGAATATTGAGACCTAAAAGTGAAAAATCATCTGATAGATTACCCTCACACTGAGCTACTGATTGCAGCATTGATATTCTCCCCAGGGTAAAACTTCCAAAACCTCAGATCTACTCGATGACCCCCCCCCCCATGAGATGGATAAATTAAGGAAGTTTATTGACAAGAATTTGCAAAGGGGATTTATTGAAACTGCTAGGCCCCTAGTGGCTGCTCCAGTTCTGTTCAGAGAAAAGAAAGATGGCTCCTTTCATCTCTATGTTAATTACAAAAACCTGAATGCTGTCTGTGTTCAGAACCTCTACCCATACCCTTAATGAAAGATATGTTGGCCCAATTGGGTAAAGGGAAGATTTTCATGAAATTAGACTATGAGAGGCCTATTACAGAGTCAGAATTAAAGAGGGTGACGAATGGAAAACTGCTTTCAACTGCCCACTTGGTTTGTTTTCAATTCCGGGTACTCCAATTTGGCCTGCAGGGGGCACCAACTGTTTTCATGCAACTGATAAATGAAGTTTTGCATGAACACCTGTACAAAGGCGTGATGGTTTATCTTGATGACATCCTTATTTACATAGAAACACATGAAGAACATGTGAAATTGGTCCACTCAGTGCTCAAGAAACTCTATGCAGCAGAACTATATGCCAAACTCTCTAAGTGTGAATTTCATCAACAGAAAATTGACTACCTTGGGTATCACATCTCCCAGGATGGCATTGAGATGGACCCAGCAAAGGTCCAAGCTGTCACTGAATGGGCGCCCCCCCCCCCCCCGCACCCACAAACAATTGCAAAGTTTTGGGGGATTTGCGAATTTTTATCGTCAATTTATTCCGTCGTTCGCCAGCATTGCCCTCCCCATTATGAACCTCCTAAAATCTAAAGGGGAGACCAAACCTAGACCAGGGAAGCCATTGAATTGGACTATGGAATGTCATGCCGCATTTGAAAAACTAAAGCGACTCTTTGCGGCTGAACCAGTTTTGAAACACCCAGACATGGATTCACCATTTGTTGTCCTGGCTGATGCCAGTGATGTAGCAGTGGTGGCAGTACTACTAAAAATGAATGCTGATGGGAAGCTGCAAGCTTGCGCTTACACCTCTCGGAAGCTAACTGAGACAGAGAGACGATGGGCTATATGGGAAAAGGAGGCTTTTGCAGTCAGGTGGGCCTTGATGACCTGGCGACATTTCCTGGAGGGGGCTAAACACCCCTTTGAAGTATGGACTGATCACAAGAATTTGGAGGCGTTAAAGACCCCTCGAAAGTTATCTCCTAAACAGATGAGGAGGGCTCAACATTTCAACAGGTTCAATTTCACTTTAAAGTATATCCCAGGGGGGAAGAACTTTATGGCAGATGCTCTGTCCAGACTCCCACAATACAACAGCTCAAAGCTTAGCATGTTTCACCCAGTCATCCCGGCAAAGACTCTCGCTGCTCCAGTGGTCACCAGAAGCCAGAGCAACTCTAACTTTGAGGTCACAAAGAACCTCATCTTCAAACTCAAGGAGGGCCTTGAGTCCGATGAATGGTTTAAACAACATTCGAATGAGTGCACCATAAAAGATGGTCTAGCTTGGATAGGAGCTAAAGTATATGTTTCTGCTACCATTAGGACTTTGGTTCTACAACGGGCCCATGATTCATGTATGGCAGGCCATTTTGGATTTGTGAAAACTTTACATCTCATTAAAAGACAATTTTGGTGGTCTTCATTGAAGAAGGAGATTGAGTCCTATGTGGCCAGTTGCCCCACATGTGCTACCGCGAAACGCCCACCAGGAAAGCCCCAAGGCCTGCTCCAAGGTGTGGCCCATCCTGAAGTTCCGTGGAAGGAAATATCTATGGATTTCATTGTTTTATTACCAGAAAGTCAAGGGAATACTGTGATTTGGGTCATTATGGACTTGTTTTCCAAACAGGTTCACTTTGTTCCTTGTTCCAAAATCCTGTTGGCTAAATCCTTGGCTAAATTATTCATTACACATGTATATCGTCTACATGGCATGCCGGAACACATTATCTCAGATAGGGGGGTGGTGTCCAATTCACCTCCTTGTTTTGGAAGGGGCTAAGCTCCGCCCACCATCCTCAAACTAATGGAGCTTGTGAACGGACTAATTCTGTTTTGGAACAGTACCTCCGGTGTTTCATTAATTATCAGCAGGATAATTGGGTTGAGTTGTTACCTCATGCTGAAGTGGCCTACAACAACTCTGTGCACAGCAGCATGGGTTTTACCCCATTTAAAGTATGACATGATTTTGTGCCTATTCCGGAAGTGCCATGAGAAAAACCACAAGTTCTGTCCCTCTCCGAGTGTAGTGACCAGCTCCGCAAAATCTGGCCTTTGGCATACAGGGTGTTGGATGCTGCTCATCAAGCACACAAGAAACAGGCTGACAAGAAGAGAGCTAAACAAAAAGAATACAAGATTGGAGATAGTGTGTTTTTGTCTACCAAGTTTCTCCAAACCATCCATAAGTCTAAGAAACTGGGTCCTAAGTACGTCAGTCCATTTCTATTGTAAAGATTATTAACCCTGTGTCGGTGCGACTGGAACTCCCTAAGTACCTTAACCGTGTTTACCCAGTGTTTCATGTCAACCTTTTGAAGCCGGAACACACTTCCTCTTTGCGAGTTCCTCTACCTGCACCACCTGCCCCTCTTCTCATTTAGGGAGAGCAACATTTTGAGATTAAGGAGAAAACATAGAAATCGAATTCAGTATCTAGTATCCTGGAAACATTTTCCCCCTCCCAAGCTGAATGGGTCAATAAGTCCCACGTTAGGGCTCCTTGACTTTTACGTAAATTCTACTCTACCTATCCCAACAAGCCATGACCCAAATTGACTTTTCCACCTTTTTCTTGTTCCTGTTTTATGTTGTTTGTGTGTTTGTTTGTTCTTTTTTTGCAGGAATGATTTCCTTTCCTGATGGAGGGCCAGATGTCAGCCTCTGTTTTGCTGATTGCTTTCGGCTGCCATTGAAACGGGGAGGGGGGGGCATGGTATTTGGGTGGGGAAGTGTTCAGTGCAGGAGTGATTGCAAAAAGGGAGCTGTTCTCACCATCTATTACGCATGTTGCAGATAGAGGATTTGCCACCAAGGCCAACTGTCCATCATATCAGCCTGATGATGCTTTTTGAAGATGTCTCCACATGACACCTGTGGGGTGTACGGATTGGACTATGGGATGGGGTTACCAAGGGGAGGGGTTTGGGTCACATATTGATATCTATGATTACGTGCGCTTTTGCCTCAGATTTTGCTTTGGCTAGCTGCTATCTACTCATGACCAGTAAAAGTACTCTTAATTCTGCAAAATGGAGTTGAGTGGTTTCTTTCTTGGTTATTGAGGGAGTCCACTGTGACAAGAATAGAATAGAATAGAATAGAATAGAATAGAATAGAATAGAATAGAATAGATTTCTTTATTGGCCAAGTGTGATTGGACACACAAGGAATTTGTCTTTGGTGCATATGCTCTCAGTGTACATAAAGAAAAATGAAATAAAATACATTAATCAAGAATCATAAGATACAACACTCAGTGATAGTCATAGGTTAGTAATAAGCAGTAAAATTATACTAGGAAACAAATAAAACAATATAAATTTTAAAGAGACACGCAACATGGCTATAGTGGAAGAGATAAGTACTAGGAAGGAAGAGAATAATAATAATACAATAATACAGTCTTAGTAGGTAATATGACAGTGTTGTGGGAATTAATTGTTTAGCAGAGTGATGGCATTTGGGGGGAAAACCGTCCTTGTGTCTAGTTGTTCTGATATGCAGTGCCCTGTAGCATCGTTTTGAAGGTAGAAGTTGAAACAATATATGTCCAGGATGTGAGAAGTCTGTAGAAATTGCCACAACCCTCTTTTTGACTCATGCAGTATACAGATCTTCGATGGAAGGCAGGTTGGTAGCAATTGTTTTTTATGCAGTTCTAAATATGTATATAAAGTGTATATAAATATATATTTAAATATTTTTAATATATTTTAATATATTTAAATATATTTTAAAATATATTCTGAGATATTATATATATATATGACACATAAAACTAAATTAGAATTATTTGGAAAGTCATTTTATCTTGGATTTATAAAGAAAACATGTTAAATTACTGAAGTTGTTCCTGAAAGAAGACAATGGGGAAATTATTAAAAAAAATATATGGGATATTGTCTGATTGGTTTAAAGAACAAAATAGAAGAAATATAAAATGAGCTTATTAGGCCGGGTTAAAATATATGTATAGTAGTTTCTAGTAGAAATTAATGGAAATTTCTTTTTGACCAGAACTAAATGACAAGATTTCCAGATCTATTATAAATGCGGAGATATTTCATTTGCTTTATTTTGAGAGAAAATGATAAGTGATTAAAAATGGAATTATCTAAACAAGATAAAGATATCTTTTTCATTATTTCTGATAGCACTTACTAGACTTCTGTTGATCAGGACTAAATGATGAGCTTTTTACAATTTTATTATTGAAAAGGGATGAGATAAGGGATGAAAAAAATATTTTATTTTTTATTGAAATAGTAAAGAAGGTGTTAAGTTACTGAAATCATTTAAAATACCCTGAAGGAGGGGAGAGTCATCTTTTATATTTCTTTTTTCAATGTCCTTGCATTTCTCCTGCTCTTTTTTATACTTAAGTAAATTTGTATTAGTATTTTATCTTTGTACTTGTAAATTAATAAAATGAGATATATATATATATATATATATATATATATATATATATATATATATATATATATATATGTGTGTGTGTGTGTGTGTGTGTGTGTGTGTGTGTGTGTGTGTGTGTGTGTGTGTGTGTATGTATGTGTATATATATATATATATATATATATATATATATATATATATATATATATATATATATATATATATATATATATATATATATATATACTTAAAGTCACAACCCCTGGTATGCCCAAGTGTGGGAGGAAGGTCGCACTTCCACTCTCTGTCATTAGGCTCGTCACAAGAGTCCATCCAGACAGAAACCCAATATTTTTACTGTTGCCTTTGTTATATTTGTGTTTTTATTTGTGCTGATAAATAAATAAAGGGGCATACCAGGGGTTGTGACACTAAATATATATATATATATATATATATATATATATATATATATATATATATATATATATATATATATATATATATATATATATATATATATATATATATATATATATATATATATATATATATATATATATATATATATATATATATATATATATATATATATATATATATATTTAGTGTCACAACCCCTGGTATGCCCCAATTATGGGAGGAAGCTAACTGCTTCCATTATCTGTCTATCGGCTTATCACAAGAGACCTTTGTAAAGGCAACAGTAAAAATATTGGGTTTCTGTCGTGATGGTCTCTTGTGACGAGCCGATAGACAGATAATGGAAGCAGTTACCTTCCTCCCACACTTGGGCATACCAGGGGTTGTGACTTTAAGTATATACCTCCCACCCTGGCTGGCTGATAAAAGGAGTCGTTCTCTGTAGCTCAAATGGTTAACTCCCTGCCTGGGAGGCAATAGAGCACAGGTTCGAATCCCAGTAAGGATATGGCTAGCTGATGAGAGCTAAATAGCTTGAAATAGATCTATACTAGTCTTCCTTTATTTATTTATCAGCACAAATAAAAACACAAATATAACAAAGGCAACAGTAAAAATATTGGGTTTCTGTCTGGATGGACTCTTGTGACGAGCCTAATGACAGAGAGTGGAAGTGTGACCTTCCTCCCACACTTGGGCATACCAGGGGTTGTGACTTTAAGTATATACCTCCCACCCTGGCTGGCTGATAAAAGGAGTCGTTCTCTGTAGCTCAAATGGTTAACTCCCTGCCTGGGAGGCAATAGAGCACAGGTTCGAATCCCAGTAAGGATATGGCTAGCTGATGAGAGCTAAATAGCTTGAAATAGATCTATACTAGTCTTCCTTTATTTATTTATCAGCACAAATAAAAACACATATATATATATATATATATATATATATATATATATATATATATATATATATATATATATATATATATATATATATATGTATGTATGTATATATATATATAATTTGATATGAAATTCTAGTTTACCATAGGTCAAAAAAGAAAAGATGTTACATTGGAATTTTAATTTATGAGGGCTCTGTTTAATGAAATTTAATGCTAAAGAAAACTTTCTTTTCTCTAAAATTTATTTTTGATTGTATTTTTATTTTAAAAAATAGAATAGATAAAATCTAAAACAGAAAAGAAAAAAGAAAAATAGAGCAAAGAAAAGAAATAATGAAAAAAGAAATAAAAATAAAAAATATAATTAGGAAAAAATAAACATATAAAGAAATGACCTTCCCTTCGTCACAAGTATAGCAATTTTGGTAACTAATCCATGTCTCTTTAAAAAACAGATGATTTCTTCTTCCAATATATTTTTAAACAAATCCTTAAAATCTTATTATTTCAGTCAATTGTCCATTTATCAAGTTTAAGTTTAAGAACATATCTATTTTATCTTTGATCAAATAACCAATTTTATATTTGTTCCTTTTATCAGTCTTGATCATTAGTTTCTTAAAATAATATCCTAAAACTTGAATCCACATTTATTTTTTTCTTTGTCACTTGTTACAAAATTCTTCAAAGTTTTAACAAGATTCTTTTGTAAATTAAACATAGGAAAATTATGCAGGCCACTTCTGGTTTCTTATTTACATTTCTATTTTCATTATTAAGACATTAACCACCTTTTTAAAATAAGTCCAAAATCTTATTTCAAATATATCTGGACCCCTACTCTTTTCATAACTTTCCAAAATCAAAATCAGTCTTTTGATCATTATTCCAAAATATTTTTAAGTTCTTAAATTTGTATTTAAAACTTCTTTCACTATGAATAAAAGAAAACCCACCCACTGCTGTAAAAATTGTTCCAAAGGTTCTTTAGAACTGAAAAGCAGTTAAGAAGCAATATCTGAAATTGACTAGAACAGGAAATATATGAATCCTCAGTGACCTTTGTGGAAGTGCTTATTGTAGTTTCAGCAAGTATGGTGAAATATGATACAAAATTGTAGGAGGAACAGACAACCCCCACTCCACCCCAGTAAGCAAAGAGGCAGGCTTTGTTGTGAGGGAGGAGAACCAGGACAGAACTTTCATAAACTTTCACAGAGTATATCTAATATTTATGCAGATTTGTTCTTTAATATATCTGTATCTACAGTATAAATGAGGAGCAGTAAAGAAACTACTCTGGACAACTCCTCATGTCATTCTTGGTTCTTTGTGCCTAACAGCAAGATGGTTATTCCCTTGTCTCCCACAGCTCTCAACCTGGCCAAAAATTGCTGTCTTTTGATCTCCTGCAAGGAGAAATTAAATTATTCATTGTAGGTGATCTCAATTCCTTTCCTTATATATAGACAAATTACAAAGAAGCAGTCTCTTCATTTTCAGTTTTCATATCCATTTTTAATGGAGCTGGTTCCACAGAGCCATCTTCTGCTTACTATTTCTTCCCTAGTCTCAAAATTCCTAGTTAAATTTTATCAATTTCATACAACTATGTTTTATGTAACATAAACATTAAGCTTATTAATGGAACCCAATGAACTTAGCCTGATCACTATAATGTTCTAGAGATTCTTAGTAAATAATTAGATGGTACAGCAAACTTTCCAAAATGTTTTTGAATAGGAAGTCCATAAAGAAGGAAGCTGAAAGATGAGTCTAGACAAACTTTTATTTCAAATACAGTAATCATTTTTTAGGTGAGAAATGCATTGGACTATTCGACCTGAGCATGCAAAATACTGATGGATTATTATGGAAGTCAACATGTTCTTCATTTGTCAACTTAATCAGAAAAGAGCACAATTTTCAAAGTCAGCATTGAAGGCTGATGTCTCAGATGATGGAATGAAGAGCTGGTATGCAAATTAACTTCTATTACTCAATCATAGTTTATAGAAGATGACAAGTAACACTTTTTCTATTCAGCAAGCATTTATCTGAGCTTAATGCAACTATGATTGAAGATATCACCTAGATAAATGGAAGGCAGTATCTGTAGTTACAGTGAATAATATGCTTTTAACTTATGCATCTATTTGGGGGAAAAGGCCAAGGTTAGATAGGTCTTAGCTTCAGGTTTTTATTTTATTTTATTTATTGTCATTGTCCTAAGTGTCCACAAGTGCATCCATTATCTGCAAACTCTCTGTTTGTTTGTTACCTGCCTTTATTATTTTTACAAATAACTCAAGGTGGTGAATATAATCAACACACCTTCATCCTTGTATATTTCCTGTTAGGTAGCTTGGGCTGAGAAAGAGACAGTGATTGGTCCAAAGGCACCCAGCTGGTTTTAATGCCTAAGGTGGGACTTGAACTCATGTTGTCCTGCTTTTTTAGCCTAGTGCTTTTACCAATAAACCAAACTGAACTTCAAACTTACTGTAATTTTGCCTTGGGAAGGTATGAAAGCAAAGCTATTCATCTTCTGAAGGTGCTTCATGTTACTTTGAGTCCACCATTGACATTTTGATTAACTGGAAGAGGTGTTGTGCATGCTGTGCAAAAAAAAAAGCTTCTTTGGGTTGGTTGATAGAGTGGAAAAACCTTGAAGCAATAAGAAGCAAAGCAAAGTTACTTCATTATTTCTGAAGCAAAAGGGCTAAATTATTTCACAAAGTACTGTAGTTTCAAAGGAATGTTTCACTCAAATTTTCCTTGAAACAAGCATTCTTTTTAAGTTTACAGTTATAGTGTAAAGATTTAAAGAATTACAAACTGTTGTTCTGGAGCCATTGAAATGATCTAATTTCCTTTTCTCTTAATCCTATCCCTACTCTAACTTGGAAGAAGGCAGTAGCTTTTCAAAAACAATTAAGAACTATCAGGTAGCCAGCAGGCTGCTCACTTAAAAATTGTCAATTAGCTTGCAGATCTTTGGAACTATTTCAAGAGCTAATGTATTCTATGTATCTTCCTAGAAGAAACATAGAACAGAAATAGTAATAAACACATTGACGGGCAGCTGTAACTAAATAACACACACACATTATAATTACATTAAATTTTCATAAATAAAAAGAAGACTTAAGCAGACATTAATTATTGAAAAGTTGTAAGGTAAAACAAAGGTTTGTGGAATGTTGAGTGATGGTAAAGGAGGAGGAAGAGGAGGAGTTTGCTGTCACTTGTCACTTTGGGCATGTACATTGCTGAAAATATTTACCAGATTCTTCCCTACAACAAATTGATAAAGATTCTATGCAGTGGTAGGCTGGTTTGAACCAGTTTGGGCAAACCGGTAGTTGCAACCTGTGGGTGGGGGTGGTCCTGCCTCCCACCCCTCCATCCCAATGTTATGCTGTCCTATTTAGCTTTGTTTTTGATGCTGCATGCATGTGCAAAAGGTGTATGAGAGAATAAAGCACATATGTGTGCACACATTCACAACCAGTGAACTGGTTGTTAAGGTAAGTGAAACCTACCTCTGATTCTGTGTATTTCACAACTAAAATCATATATCTTACAAAAAAAGTTCTCCACTGCCATACGCTTTGGATCTGAAACAATGCTTTATATTCCTATCTCTACCAGTGTTATACTTTTAGCAGGCATGCAACATTTAATCCATATAGAAGTTAGTGGTGGATCAATGTCTATTCACAGTTGTTTTCTTCACAAATGTTTATATATTTTATTTTAAAACACACATTCAGTACATACATTGTAACTGCATAAAGCAAAGGTTTCATATTGAAAAAACTGAGAAATATATAGCATTGTATTATTTTAAGTATAAAACATGGGAAAATAAATAAAACACTGATAAACTGAAAAACAATAATAAAGGCATTTTATTTTAAGTATACAGAAGCACTTTAATTATGAAATAGATTTCATTCATCATAGTTATAATTTTAGATACCTGATGCTTAAAGTCAATTCTCATTTAGGCCACTCTTCTGTCAATTGTTAAAATGAACCATTGCACAAATAGGTATTAAGCCAATTTCAGTGTGAGTAAATGTTACTTGTACATATCAAGACTAAAGAAAATCTATCTTTTAATCAAGCTATATATTCCATTGCCTGGTATTGCTTGGTGGGAAAGACAAGAGGAGGAGTAAATGAATTTAGTATTAAACAGTTTGGTCATGTTTAGTTAATACCATTACAACATTTATTTAACAAAATAATGTCAAAGAAGCTAAAGGAGGGATACTGCAAAAATATTTAAAAATATTTAAGATATCTGAATTATACAAGTAATGATTTTTTCAATAAGACACCATATAGAAAAAAGTTGGACTTGCAAGCAATATAGAAAGTATACAAGTGTTTTTGAACTTTAGTGCTAGATAAGACACTTGAAAATATCAGGGATTGTCAAGAAAATAAACAAATAGATTATTAAAAATTATTTAAAGCATAAATAATCAAGATTGAATTGTATTTAAAGACATAACTTTCTTGGTGTTTATAATGCTCAGAATGGAATGTCTATGGAGAGTCTCAATCATCCAGGTCATGGTTATGCCAAAGATAACCATTCTTTTCAAAAGACACTCTTTTCAAAAGACAAACTCTGGACTCCCTTTGTTTTTTCCTTGAAAATGTCTCATTTCTTATCCAAGAAGCTTCTTTAGTTCTGACTGAATGGTGGTAATAGATGACTGCAAGAATATAAATCTTTCTATTTCCCGTCATTCAGTCAGAACTGAAGAAGCTTCTTGGAAGGAAAGTAAAAAAAAATTAAAGGGGAAAAAAGTTCAGTTGCCTTTGGAAAGGTAGTTTTGACTCAGAAAAATGTGCAAAAATGACTAGTAGCAACGTGAATTAATTCAATTATTGTCGCAATGTGTGCATTGTTTGAAGATCTGAAGGGAATAAATAACCTTGGAGAAAGTCTATCTATGTAATCACCAAGAGTCAATGTTGATTTTGTGTGTGTGTGTGCGCGCGCACACACATACAAGTGAGCGCACACAGAGAATATAATTAAATAACTAGAATAAATTTATGTTTAAAAGAATAACATATACTTGTTAATAATATACTGTATAGTGATGGGAATGTTATTTCCACACCTTTCAAAACCTTAATTTTTCTGATCTGTACATTGATATATTACTAGTCTGGACATGCTTATCAATTAATAAATGTGCTAAAGTAATAACTAGGTGTATTTGATGTTATTTTGGGAAACGGAGAGGATATTTTTTTATTTGAGTAGAACTTGAGTTGCATATAATAATGAACAAAGATATTATAGCCATACTAAGTTTGCTCTCCTGTTTTCTGTGTTTACCCTGTATAAGTATGTATAAGCCATGCTGAGACAGATACAAGGCAATTTAAAGGTTTGATAATTGTGGTGAGTGGGGAAATTAAGAACTTTAGAACTATAGGGCTGTAGAACTCCAACTACACATACTCACCAGGCAGAATATTGGTAATATTATGGATTAATGTTGGTAAACCATTTTCTAATTGATTTATTGCTTTGTCGTTTGGTTGGGGAATCTAAGTTTAGGAATGAAAATAAGGTGACCAGATTTTCATATTGGTAAAGAGGGACACCTTTGACTGGGGGGGGGGGGGGGTTGATTAAAAATTTTATACGGAGCAACAAAAATTTTCATACAACACAAAAATAGTATTGTAATGTGTTTTTTTTATTTCAACATCACTACAATTTACAAATATAAATTGTAACTGTTGCCAAACATCTGAATTTTGATCACGTGACCATGAGGATGCTGCAAAGGTCGCTAAGTGTGAAAATGGTCACTATGTGTGAAAAATGGTCATCAGTCACTTTTTTCAATGCCATTGTAACTTTGGTCACTGTACCACCTTTCTTGCCACAGTTCTTAAGTGAATCTTAAGTGAAGATGTTATATCTTAAGTGAATCTTAAGTCTTAAGTGAAGATGTTATACAGTAGAACCTCTGATCACGAACACTTCTGACCAAAATATTCACATTCTCCCCTTCTGCACCATTTTTTTTGTAAGCGCCAAATTTCCAAAATTAGGTTTGATTCATGACCAAATCAGTTTGCGACCAATGTTATGGAACAAATTATGGTTGTGACCACCCTGGGTTGGCTTGCAGACCCACTTTCCCCTCCTTTAGGAGCTCCTTGGGGGGGAGATAGCCTTTTCCTTCTCACTATCTTCACTATAATTGTCACGGGCTAATCAATCTCCATCTCCGCAGCCAGTTCATAGCAAGGCTGCAATCTGGGGGGGACCCCCCTGTTTACACAGTTCTTATTTCCCTCGGTAAGGGTTTTAAATTTAGTTCTTGCTTTTCGCTCCAAGAGTGAATCATCAAAGCATTTTCTCAGAGTAGCCATAAATTTTTTATAGTCTCTCAGTAGTGGGGAGTCAGCATTATGCAGGGCCTCCATCCAAACAGCTGCCTTATTTTCTAATGCCATTGTAATTATTCTTACCTTGGCCTCTTCATTTGGTAGATCGTCTCCAAACTGTTGCATGTAATTCCACACTTAACCCAGGAAAACCACAAAATCTTTAGATTCTCCCCCAAACTTCACACCTGGGGGGGGGGAATTTTAGCCATTGGGCGACTGCGGGGGGGCCTCCTCCTCTTGGAATGTTTCTGGCTGTTGCTGGTGGGGTCGTGGCTGGGTCATCTGATCAGTTCCACCTTCTGCCCCCCCCCCCCCGGGCTCCTCTCAGGCAAAATAAGCCATCTGCAGACCTCTCCTCTGTTTCATGGAGATCTGCCTCTCTTTCATCTTCCCCCTGATCACTGCCTTGGTGGAACATTCTCCAGGGGTTTGGGATTTTGTTGCACTCCCCTCAGAAGGTGTTAGCTCCGGGATGAGTGCGAAACTGAGATCTTGCTTAATGTCACGGTGGCCTCCCTCCTTAACCAAGAAAAAACCACTCAACTCCATTTTGCAGAATTAAAAGTACTTTTACTGGTCATGAGTAGATAGCAGCTAGGCAAAGCAAGATCTGAGGCAAAAGCGCACATAATCATAGATATCAATATGTGACCCAACCCCCTCCCCTTGGTAACCCCATCCCATAGTCCAATCCGTACACCCCACAGGTGTCATGTGGAGACATCTTCAAAAAGCATCATCAGGCTGGTATGCTGAACAGTTGGCCTTGGTGGCAAATCCTCTATCTGCAACATGCGTAGTAGATGGTGAGAACAGCTCCCTTTTTACAGTCACTCCTGCACTGAACACTTCCCCACCCAAATACCATGCCCCCCCCTCCCCATTTCAATGGCAGCCGAAAGTAAGCAGCAAAACAGAGGCTGACAATTCTATTCTATATTAAACCATCAGCTGGTTTAAAATGTAAAGCCAGTGTGATATCATTTTCATATTATGCTTATAGTCTGAAATTTTTTAAAAATTTTTCAAATCCACAGCATATTTTTTAATATTTTTAAAATCTGGGATTGTTTTAAAATCCATTTTAAAATCCTCATTTAAATCAGTTTTAATCTTTGTTTTATCCATTAAAATCTGTCTTCTATATTTTCTGCTAAATCCATCTTTAGAGTATGGGACAATCTTGTAAGAAATTTATAAGTACCTTGTTCCCAAACAACTTTTTATAGTTAACTAATTTTGCTTCATTGTATTAATGGATCTCTTCTCATTTAATTCTAATCTTTAGTTATCTCATATTCACTCTGGTAACTTCAAAGTCCTTTCTTATCATAAGTTTATTATCTGTTTCCCATGGATGATTTCTTGCAGTCAATTTCAAAAACCTTAATGTATTATTTTATAAAATCTTGAACAATCCGCAGGAAATATTTTCTCAAGTCCACCTAATCTTTTACTTAGTCTTTAAGATTTCAAAATCAACATTCTAGTTTCCCTTTAGCTGTTTTCCCCAAAATTAAAGGTTGTTTATTTATTTTCTAATCCTTAAATTTGCATAAACTTCTTTCATCCAAGGTAGAAGGAAATTCCTCCAGCATAATGAAACTTGCCCTTCAAAAGGTTCTTAACATACAGAAAATCAATAACAAGAAATTGCCTAAAATACTAGAGTTAAGTATGCAAACCCATTTAAAATGTCAAACTGTGGCTTAGACAGAATGATTTCCCCTCAATTTGCAGATCTCTCAAATCTGCTGGGTATATCTATTTTACTGAACGTAAGTAAACCTTTATAGCATATTTTACCATATCTTCTCTTTGGAGCAAACTTATGTATAAACCTAGTTCATTCCCTTGATCCAAAGACTAGTAGTTCTGATAAAGAGGGGAGGGGGAGGAAGAGAGGGAGGGAAAGACACAGAGATATATAGCAGAAGAATGTTGCTGACATTAAAAGTAGTATAGCTATTCTCCTTTATTATAGATATGCCATTATATAGATGATGATGATGATGATGATTATTATTGCAACAACAGAATTGTATCAAAGCGGCCAGTTGTTTCTCTGGATTTGGCATTGGACCCCAACGGCGGAGTTGTTGTTGTTGTTGTTGTTGTTGTTGTTATTATACAATTGTATCACAGCGGCCAGTTGTTTTGCCGGATTTGGCATTGGTTACTACTCGGACCCCACCCAGGGGCCTAGGACATCATAATGTATTTTCGTAATATGTGTGCAGATCCAAGCAGTGCGGCTTTTTGCATTTGACTAATGATGATTTTGTCAATTTTTAACTGTTTTAAATGTAATTCCAGTGCTTTTGGAATAGCATCCATTATTACCACTGCTGGTTTGTGCCATAGTCGTTGAATTTCGATTTTTAAGTCCTGGTATTTTGCGATTTTTTCATGTTCCTTCTCAGCGACCCTGCTATCACCTGGTATTGCGATGTCTATGATTGTGGCCTTATTTTTCTCAACCAGTGGGATGTCTGGTGTATTATGCGCCAGTATTTTGTCAGTTTGTATACGGAAATCCCACAAGATCTTGACCATCTGATTTTCAGTGACTTTTTCAGGCTGATGTTCCCACCAGTTTGTTGCTGTTTTAATATTATAATTTTTGCACAAATTCCAATGGATCATTTGTGCTACTGAATTGTGCCGCAATTTATAATCAGTCTGCGCGATTTTTTTACAGCAGCTGAGTATGTGATCAACAGTTTCATCAGCTTCTTTGCAAAGTCTGCATTTGGCATCATCAGAGGGTTTTTCGATTTTGGCCTTAATGGCATTTGTGCGGATAGCTTGTTCTTGCGCAGCCAGGATTAGTGACTCTGTTTCTTTCTTTAATGTACCTGTTTTTAACCATAACCAAGTTTGTTCACTGTCCACTTTATCTTTTATTTTTTCCAGAAATTGACCATGCAGTGCTTTGTTCTGCCAACTCTCCATTCTTGATTTTATCACATCTTTTCTGTATTCTTGTTTTGTCTGTTGGGCCTTCAGTAGATTTTTGTTCTTTACTTCGATTAATAGATGTTCTTGACTTTCTTTTAAATAATCAGCCAGTGCATGTTTTTCCTCTTCAACTGTTTGCTTCACTTGTAATAATCCTCTGCCACCTGATTTTCGGGGCAGATATAGTCTATCAGTATCACCACGTGGATGTAAACTGTAGTGCATTGTCATTAGTTTCCTGGTTTTTCGGTCCAAAAGGTCCAAATCAGCTTGTGTCCAGTTAACTATGCCAGCTGTGTATCTTATAACTGGTATTGCCCAGGTATTTATGGCCTTGATTGTATTTCCACCATTCAATTTAGATTTCAAAATTTTCCTAACTCTGTTGGTGTACTCTCGCCTGACAATAGTTTTTACTTCTCCATGCTTGATGTTATCCAACTGCAGAATGCCTAAGTATTTGTAGGCTTCATTTTCTTTGCATTTAATTAGTTGGCCATTGGGCATTTCAATTCCCTCAGATGCAGTGATTTTGCCCCTTTTTATGGATACAGTGGCGCATTTTTCCATGCCAAACTGCATTGAAATATCGGTGCTGAATACTCGGACTGTGACTATTACAGCTGCGCTGTACATTAACTGGTTTGTTTCCAAGATGGATCCTGGTTCAATTGTTGAAAACACTGCATTAACCATTTTCATGATAGGGGCCAAAATTTTCTTAGGCACAGTTTTTAGTGATGGTAAACGTTGCCTTTCCTCATTAAGCAGAAAATGCTCCATGATCTTATCCTTCAATTCTTTTTGTTTTTGAGTTAGTTCATCAGTTGGTTCAATGATAACTGGTTCTAGTGGTGGTGATGTTATTTCCTCCTCGAGAGCTTCTTCTGGGAGTTCTACTATAGTGTCTTTAGTTGTGTCATGAATATCAGTTATTTCCGCTTGTGATATTGTTTTTTGGGTTTTGCAATTTGCCTGAATCTCCTCATGTTCAACTTCACTAAACACTTTATTCCGTATAATAAATCGTCTTTGATCTGCTAGTCGTTGTTCACTAACATTTGAATCTGGATATTGTTGTTTCCATAATTCATACATTCGCTTTAAATATCCTCTTTTTTCTGGCTCTGAGTTGTAGTAACAGGCCATTATGGCACGGTTTTCATCTGCACTATATTTTTGTCGTTTTGTTGGCTGGTCCACTTGTAGCCCACTTGTCGACGGATGTCCAGGGACCCCAACATCCGCCGCGGCCCTTGTTAACCCGCGCGACGACCGATGCGGTATGGAATTCTTATTCGTTTTTTTCACCATATTGTATGGGTTGGCGGGGGTTTTTTTACGGGACCAGATGCCAACCTGATCCCAACCTTCCTCCTTTCTCATCCGGGCTTGGGACCGGCAACGGCGGAGTTGGATTATTATTATTATTATTATTATTATTATTATTATTATTATTATTATTATTATTATTATTATTATTATTATTATTACTATTATTATACAATTGTATCACAGCGGCCAGTTGTTTCACCGGATTTGGCATTGGTTACTAGTCGGGCCCCACCCAGGGTCCTAGGACGTCGTAACGTATTTTCTTAATATGCGTGCAGATCCAAGCAGTGCGGCTTTTTGCATTTGACTGATGGTGATTTTGTCAATTTTTAACTGTTTTAAATGTAATTCCAGTGCTTTTGGAATAGCACCCAATAATAATAATAATAATAATAATAATAATAATAATAATAATAATAATAATAATAATAATAATAATAATAATAACAACAACTCCGCCGTTGCCGGTCCCAAGCCCGGATGAGAAAGGAGGAAGGTTGGGATCAGGTTGGCATCTGGTCCCGTAAAAAAAACCCCCGCCAACCCATACAATATGGTGAAAAAAATGAATAAGAATTCCCTACCGCTTCGGTCGTCGCGTGGGTTAACAAGGGCTGCGGCGGATGTTGGGGTCCCTGGACATCCGTCGACAAGTGGGCTACAAGTGGACCAGCCAACAAAACGACAAAAATATAGTGCAGATGAAAACCGTGCCATAATGGCCTGTTACTACAACTCAGAGCCAGAAAAAAGAGGATATTTAAAGCGAATGTATGAATTATGGAAACAACAATATCCAGATTCAAATGTTAGTGAACAACGACTAGCAGATCAAAGGCGATTTATTATCACTAAAAACTGTGCCTAAGAAAATTTTGGCCCCTATCATGAAAATGGTTAATGCAGTGTTTTCAACAATTGAACCGGGATCCATCTTGGAAACAAACCAGTTAATGTACAGCGCAGCTGTAATAGTCACTAATGAACTAGGCATTAAAATTAAAGTACCTAGTCACACAACAGAAAAAGCATCAAAGCCAAAGTGGAAAATCCGTTTAGAACAAAAAATCAAAAAATTAAGGGCAGATGCTAGTAACTTAAAGAACATGCATGAGCAACAGCTTAAAAACAACAAAATCATAGATCGGCTAATCAGAAGATATAGATTGGATACAAGAAACATCAATGAAGCTGTAGAGATTGTAAAACAGCAGATAACAGCAACAGCTAGAAAAATTGAAAGATATGAGGCACGAATCATCCAATATAAACAAAATCAGCAATTTTGATCAGACCAACGGTGTTTTTATCAAAGTCTTAATGTGAATAGTGACACCAAAAGTGAAAAACCAGAAAAGCAGGCCACAGTTGAATTCTGGAAAGAATTGTGGGAAAATGCAAAGGACTACAACAAGGAAGCAAAGTGGATACATGACTTTGAGAAAAGCATTGGCAACAAACAAATGCAAGTATTAGAAATAACAACTGAGATGGTCAAAAATCGAGTTAAAAAGGTAAAGAATTGGACATCACCTGGAAAGGACCAATTACATGGTTTCTGGCTCAAATATCTGACTAGTTTACATGCAATATTGGCCAGGCAACTGAATGAAATTTTACAAAAGGGCCAAATTGATGAATGGTTGACAACTGGAAAAACATACTTGATTCAGAAAGATGCAACTAAAGGAACAACACCTGAAAACTACAGACCAATAACATGCTTGCCAACAACCTTCAAATTACTCACAGGCATTATTGCAGATAACATGATGGATTATTTGGAAACAAACAACATCTTGCCAGTAGAGCAAAAAGGCAACAAAAGAAGGAGCAGGGGCACAAAAGATCAGCTCCTAATTGATAAAATGATATTAGAAAATTGTAAGAACAGAAAAACGAACTTGAATATGGTCTGGATTGATTACAAAAAGGCATTTGACTCACTGCCACATAGTTGGATCATAAAATGCTTAAAAACAACTGGCATTAGCAAAAATATTACATCCTTTACTGAAAAGGCAATGAAACAATGGAGAACTGGCAGTAGGGAATGAGAGCTACGGAATGGTTAATATCAAGCGAGTAATTTTCCAGGGTGATTCACTTTCACCTCTTCTCTTCATCATCGCAATGATCCCACTATCACTAATCTTAAAAAAAATGAAATTAGGCTACCAAACAGCCAAAAAAGCTGAAAAAATTTCGCATTTACTATATATGGATGATTTGAAACTCTATGGAAAGTCAGAAATAGAAATCCAATCACTGACAAACACAGTCCGAGTATTCAGCACCGATATTTCAATGCAGTTTGGCATGGAAAAATGCGCCACTGTATCCATAAAAAGGGGCAAAATCACTGCATCTGAGGGAATTGAAATGCCCAATGGCCAACTAATTAAATGCAAAGAAAATGAAGCCTACAAATACTTAGGCATTCTGCAGTTGGATAACATCAAGCATGGAGAAGTAAAAACTATTGTCAGGCGAGAGTACACCAACAGAGTTAGGAAAATTTTGAAATCTAAATTGAATGGTGGAAATACAATCAAGGCCATAAATACCTGGGCAATACCAGTTATAAGATACACAGCTGGCATAGTTAACTGGACACAAGCTGATTTAGACCTTTTGGACCGAAAAACCAGGAAACTAATGACAATGCACTACAGTTTACATCCACGTGGTGATACTGATAGACTATATCTGCCCCGAAAATCAGGTGGCAGAGGATTATTACAAGTGAAGCAAACAGTTGAAGAAGAAAAACATGCACTGGCTGATTATTTAAAAGAAAGTCAAGAACATCTATTAATCGAAGTAAAGAACAAAAATCTACTGAAGGCCCAACAGACAAAACAAGAATACAGAAAAGATGTGATAAAATCAAGAATGGAGAGTTGGCAGAACAAAGCACTGCATGGTCAATTTCTGGAAAAAATAAAAGATAAAGTGGACAGTGAACAAACTTGGTTATGGTTAAAAACAGGTACATTAAAGAAAGAAACAGAGTCACTAATCCTGGCTGTGCAAGAACAAGCTATCCGCACAAATGCCATTAAGGCCAAAATCGAAAAATCCTCTGATGATGCCAAATGCAGACTTTGCAAAGAAGCTGATGAAACTGTTGATCACATACTCAGCTGCTGTAAAAAAATCGCGCAGACTGATTATAAATTGCGGCACAATTCAGTAGCACAAATGATCCATTGGAATTTGTGCAAAAATTATAATATTAAAACAGCAAAAAACTGGTGGGAACATCAGCCTGAAAAAGTCACCGAAAATCAGATGGTCAAGATCTTGTGGGATTTCCGTATACAAACCGACAAAATACTGGCGCATAATACACCAGACATCACACTGGTTGAGAAAAATAAGGTCACAATCATAGACATCGCAATAACAGGTGATAGCAGGGTCGCCGAGAAGGAACATGAAAAAATCGCAAGATACCAGGACTTAAAAATCGAAATTCAACGACTATGGCACAAACCAGCAGTGGTAATTCCAGTGGTAATTGGCACACTGGGTGCTATTCCAAAAGCACTGGAATTACATTTAAAACAGTTAAAAATTGACAAAATCACCATCAGTCAAATGCAAAAAGCTGCACTGCTTGGATCTGCACGCATATTACGAAAATACGTTACGACGTCCTAGGCCCCTGGGTGGGGCCCGACTAGTAACCAATGCCAAATCTGGCGAAACAACTGGCCGCTGTGATACAATTGTATAATAATAATAATAATAATAATAATAATAATAATAATAATAATAATAATAATAATAATAATAATTATTATTATTATTATTATTATTATTATTATTATTATTATTATTATTATTATTATTATTATTATTATTATTATTATATTTAAATGATTTTCTATAAGAGGACCATCATTGAAAAAAGATGAAATTATTATAATGTCATAGGTCATTGCTAATCTGTGAATTATTATTGATTTAGTCAATGGATATATCATTGCTTCCATGATTTTCTATGCTAGTTATTGTAAAAAAAACCTAAAGATAATTTTTCCCATTGCTGCAGGCTTACCTTGTTTCAGTTTGCTTCCATTCTCTATGCAAATGAGATTACAATATCAGTATTCTGCTTAGTTATTGATTCATAATTCTTGAAGAAAGTTTTCAGATCATTTCCGTAAGGCAAACAGCAAACAGGGTAAAAATGAGGACAGTGATGTTCTTCTGTGGAATAGCCTCATGTATTTAATACATTCATTCATAAGATAGTGAAAACTTTTTCTTTCCCAACTAATAATTAATTTTATTTGAGATGAATAGTATGGCGAAATAGTATGTGAATGTAATTGTGTTCAGTACTAATTAAATTCTTTTGGGGAAAAAACTATTCACCAAATTATAAGTATTAAATGTTCCCTGATGAGAAAAATTAAACTTCAACTTTATCAAGCTATTATTACAACCTAAATTTAATTTAAAGATAAGGGAATAATATGTATCCCTCTCAAAACTATAGTTGTGGCTATTTTAATGAGATGACTCATTAAAGCAATTCTGAAAATAGCTACATCTTGCTCAATGTTGCTTTAAAAGCCTGAAAAAAAGATGTGGATATTTAATAAACAGTACATGAACTATGTTTAAACTTAAGAAGTCTAAAGAACCTTTTAAAAACTATTTGTAAAGTATGCACAACCCTACATTTGGCCACTTCTATTGATTTCTTTTCTGACCAGACGCAGGTATATTTATGAAACAAAATACTGACTTCCTATGGGGAAGATATGTTGGGATAAGTGACAAGGTGTGCATCATGATACACATTTTTCAATTCATATAAAATGAATTTTCACGCATAGTAGTCCATTACACAACCTATGAATCTACAAAATAGCATACAGGAATATGAATGCTATCAACCCTCGAAATGACAAGCCTTCAATTTACCGTTTCGGGATTGCCATTTAGTGGGGGGGGGAGGCTTACAGGGATAATGAAAAACAGTAGACTCACAGTGTGGGAGGTTGATGACGAAGAAGCAGCCAACTGACAATCATCTGGAGACCAGGTCAGCAGCAGAAGAAAGAACTAGGCCCAATAGAAAGATTCCAGACCTCTCAGGCCACTCGAAAAGTACAACCACCATAAGGGTGGGGCAGGCGCATGGGTGGGATGGGGTTAAATTGGAGGAAAAGCAGCAACAGTTATTGCTGCCTTTGTTTTTGTTGTGATGTCCCGATGTTTTCAGGCATGCAAGAATTAAAAGCAGTTAATCGAGTTTTTTATTCTGTTTCTTGGTTTTGGAGAGTCAGAGCAGTAAGAAATGCATTTGACACCTCCTCACTTAAAAATACATAACTAAAACTAAGGTAAATGGGAAAGTACCTCATGATGGGGAAAATGACAATACTGAGCATCATATTTTTTTCTAGTAAGATTTCTAAGTTTTATATTAAGATGCATTCTTAAAAAATAAAAATAGAAGGTAGCTGCAGATATATATGTTTTGTAGAAGAAACCATTAAGAGGCTATTGTGGTTATCATGAAGTATTTGCACAGATAAGATAAACTATACACAATAATGTATCTCTAATAGTCATCTTCCCTAAAAGTAAATAGAATTACATATATAGTACATGACGGAGTTACTGTATTTTATAGATAGTTATTTTATAATATTTGAAGGGCTGTGTCTAGAAGATGGGGTAATGAGTTGTTCCAAAAGTAGGAAGAAACAATGGATTTAAATTA
Organism: Thamnophis sirtalis; assembly: GCF_051295495.1. Taxonomy (NCBI): domain Eukaryota; kingdom Metazoa; phylum Chordata; class Lepidosauria; order Squamata; family Natricidae; genus Thamnophis; species Thamnophis sirtalis. The sequence goes on along the minus strand of NW_028261390.1, from coordinate 33,503,022 downwards.
CAAGGAAGCACATTTCACGTGGCTTTAAGAGAAAAAAATACAAAGCTGAACAACAATGGAACTGGAACTCTCTTTTGTGGATGTAATTAAAGCAGAGGTTGGATGTCCATTTTGTTAAGTATATAACAGGAATAGATTCATGCACTTGTTGTTGTTGTTGTTGTTGTTGTTATTTGCAAACTTGTGTCTCACCCATCGTGACTTAATGGACAATGTTCCTCCTGGCCTTCCTGTCCTATAGCATCCCCCAGAGTCCATTTAAGCTTATACCTATTGCTTCAGCGACTCAATCCAGCCACCTCATTCTCTGTTGTTCCCTTCTTCTTCTGCAATCAATCGTTCCCAGCATTAGGCTCTTCTCCAGTGAGTCCTTCCTTCTCATTAGATGGGATGTATAATTGAATGACATCCAGGATCCTTCTAACTCTTATTTCTGTATATATTTATATGTATGTATGCTACCGTGTAACATATATGTGTACCCATATATAAACATATATGTAATTTAATTTAAATGAAAATGATATTTATTGTGTGTGTGTGCACTCATGGGCGTAGACATGTGCATATCTTTGAGTCAGTTTTTGGCTCTAGTTACTGCCTGGATAAATCCCTGCATTTTTTTCGGCAAAAGTTTTTAGAAGTTGTTTGCTATTGCCAACTTTCTAGAGATGAGGTGATGTGACTAGGTCACCATACTACTGCTATTTTACTGAAAACTATTGAGCACCATACATCATACTCAATCTAAAAATACACAGAAGTCACAGAAGCCACAGTGTGAACTATGCAGCATCTCCAGTTGGTGTGCAGCACCACTGTCAAAATGCTAACAAGATTATGGAAGCTGGGAATCAGAATAGCAATTTTATATGCATAATGTTTAATTTCTTTAAATTCTATTTTTTTTTTTATCTTCAAAACAGCTTGGCACCAGTTTGAGCTATTTAAAATTCCACTTTGAGTTCTATAAACTTAAAAGAATTGCTATGTAACTTTCCTTCTCAAATGTCAACTAATAAAATACATTTAGAGGTCTTGGTAAGAGGCTCCATACTATACTTCTTTCATTTTAATGATGGTCACCTGTACAGGCGTTCAAATGAATAAAAATGGTTTGTGTTTAAAACTATTTTCACTTTATTTTTAAATGGCTTTTATGATGGAGTTGCCTGATAAAGTATACATTAGAATTGTGCAAAGCTTTGAAAAACTGCTTTAATTCATTGCAACTTTTGTGGAAAAAAAACCCCATCAAAGTGTATTCACAAATAGAAGCTTGGAACAACTTTAAAGAGTGAAGCAAATCAAAAGACTAAGAATCAATCTATAGAACTGACAGATTTTCTCCTGCTTTTTAGTGCTTATAAACAATCTATAATATGGCATTGTACTGTTCATGTATAGAGAACCTGGCAATAGCAAAGATTGAAAGTTATGAGAACATTGACATGTATACATGGCCAGTATATATTGTAACCTCATTAAACTCTATTTATTCTAAATTTTGCAGTTGATGCTTTTACTTTTTTCCTCCATTTTACTTTTTATATAGTATTTGTTTGCCTATTCTGTTTGGAAAGAGAGAGAAAAAAGGATAGAATATTCTTTGACTTTTTTCTTGGGTTATAAAGAAAATTATCCAATGGTACAAGTGTTATAAGGCAGAAACAGAAATACATATCATGCCTGCCAATAGATATTCTTTTTAAGAGCACCTGTTTATCAGAGCAAGAGATGTGACAAACCATTGCACTTCTATGTATCTGAGTTCATGGAGAAGTTAGTGTTACAGTATATGATGAGCTTTATGGTCCTGAATCTGCAGATTGTGTGAATAACTATTCTTATTGATACGTCTTAGCCTTGGAGACGTGGCTCTGTCTCCGAGGCTCGCAATTGGTGGCAAGAGTGGGAAAGTCACCGTTCTCTAATTGGCTAACCGCAGGCTGCCTGCATATAAATTGCTGTCAAGCAGGAACTGTTCAAGCTCACTGGTTCTGGAGCTGCTGTTGCGTTAGCTGTTCTAATAAAGCCTTGTTATCCGAGTCCTGCCTTGCCTCAGTCATTGCCACCCCTTTGAATGTAATACTGGTGACAAGGATGGGATGTTCTAAGGCATAGGAAGAGCTGTATCACGTAAGAAAGTCTTTTTTTTTCTTAATACAAGCTTCCGGCTAATCGCTGAGACAATCTCCTCAGAATGTGTGTCCCTCAGAATGGCCACTTTGAACAATTTTGCACCAGGGTTAGAGTCCTGGGAGGCGTACATTGACCATTTCAAATGCTTCCTAGAGGCTAACTTGCCTAGTGAGGGAAAGAGAGCCCAGTTCCTGAATGCTTGTGGGCACGAGATGTTCGGAACAGCCAGGGCTTTGGCTGCCCCGCAACCAGTCCAGTCCCTTTCATGGGAGACTCTGTTGTCAAGACTGAAGAACCATTACGCCCCAGCTCCGTCTCGCATAGCTAGGTACTATGCGTTCCAACAAAGGCTTCAGAAGGAGGTGGAGTGAGTTAACCAGTACGTGGCTGCCTTCAGGGCTGCGGCATTGCACTGCGATTTCCCTAATCTAGATGACTCTCTACTTCAGCAATTAGTGTGTGGGGTGACCGATTCGAGGCTGGATTGCCATTTGTTGGCCCATTCTGAGCTCAGCCTGCAAGCGGTGTTAGATGAGGCTCATGCCTTTGAGATGTCCAACAAGTCCTCCGCTGAGATTGAAAGGGGTCAAGCCGCAGCACCCCTGTGTTATCTACTAAGACTGTGCCTATTCATCACAGAGAGGTGGATGAACATTCTTCGTCCGACACCGATGAGGCTGAGGTTGACCGCCTGAAAACAGCAGGCGGCGGAATACGGTGCTCATGGAAGAATTTACCTCAGAGCCATTGTGCTGGTTGTGGCAGGAACCTTGCCCATGTCTGGTGTCATTTCAAATCAGCTATTTGCCACAAGTGTGGGAAAAAAGGACATTTGGCTAAAGTGTGCCGCGCACCATCTCCTCCTTAAGGTCAACCAGCAGACCATTCATCTTACTGCAAGCCAAAGCCATGGTCTTACCACACCTTGGAGGACTGTTTTGCAATCTTACGTGAACAGTGGCAGGCCGTTCTGCTGACCAGCCAGACCAACGCGACATCGAGGGATAAGATTTACCTCAGCATCCAGATCGAGGGCAAGCCCTGTCACATGGAGGTGGACACTGGCTCTTCAAAGTCTATTGTATCCTGGTTCACTATCAAGCATTTTGTGCCTTCCCTAGTCAAGAAGCGCCTGTCACCTTGTTTTATTAAGTTGTGGGACTATCGGGGGAACTATATTCTAATAGTAGGCAGTGGCCGGTTCCAAGTGGTCACTCTGAGTTTTAAAGGCAAGCTTCCCCTCATCGTCATCCAGGGCAACGTCCCCAGTCTACTGGGCCTGGACTGGTTCAATGCCCTGGGCCTCAGCGTCGCTGGGGTGCATGCCACAGCGGGCCTTGATCAGTTTGAAGGCCTGATGAAGGAGTTTGCTGCAGTTTTTGATGGGTCATTAGGTAATTATAAGGGAACCCCAATTAGTTTTAATAGCAATAGCAATAGCAGTAGACTTATATACCGCTTCATAGGCCTTTCAGGCCTCTCTAAGCGGTTTACAGAGAGTCAGCATATTGCCCCCAACAATCTGGGTCCTCATTTTACCCACCTCGGAAGGATGGAAGGCTGAGTCAACCCTGAGCCGGTGAGATTTGAACCGCTGACCTGCTGATCTAGCAGTAGCCTGCAGTGCTGCATTTAACCACTGCGCCACCTTGGCTCCTAATTTGGACCCTCAGATCACTCCTATTCTTCTCAAACCCAGGAGGGACCCTCTGGCCCTGCGTCCAAAAGTGGACACTGAACTAGACATGTTGATTGCCCAAGGGGTGTTAGAGCCCATAGATTATTCCAAATGGGAGACCCCCATTGTGATTCCTTTGAAATCCGATGGCTCCATTAGATTGTGCAGGGATTTTAAATGCACAATAAACAGGAGTCTCCAATCCAACCCCACCCTGTACACGAACTGCTTCATATGTTGGGACAGGGCTCCATTTTTGCCAAACTGGCCCTTGCCCAGGCATATCAGCAGCTCTCTGTGGATGCTGCTGCTGCTGAGGAAGCGCAGAGTATCGTCACCCACAGGGGAGCTTTTAAATGCCAGCGGCTCCAGTTTGGTGTCAGTGTAGCCCCGGACATATTCCAGAGCCTCATGGAGCGATTGCTCCACGGCATCTCGGGAGTTGTCCCGTACTTTGACAATGTGCTTATTTCCACCAGAAACAGCACTGAACTCATGGCAAGTTTGCGTGCCGTTTTGTTGAAGTTCCAGGAGGTGGGGTTAAAGCTTAAGCCTTCTAAGTGTCAGATAGGGATAACCAAAGTGGAATTTTTGGGGTATCTGATTGATGCAGAGGTGGTTACCGGGGCACATTCTACAATTAATGGGTCCCTGCTCTTACAGGGTTGCATCAGTTCCAGCCGAGCCAAGAAGATCGGACTGCAAGCGCAGGCGGCCTGCATATTTGCAGGATTACACATGCATCTGACTGGTGGAAAGGGGTGTTATGTCTTAGCCTCGGAGACGTGGCTCCATCTCTGAGGCTCGCCATTGGTCGAGGCGCGCACGTGGCAAGAGCGGGAAAGTCACCGTTCTCTGATTGGCTAACCGCGGGACTGCCTGCATATAAATTGCTGTCAAGCAGGAACTGTTCAAGCTCACTGGTTCTGGAGCTGCTGTTGCGTTAGCTGTTCTAATAAAGCCTTGTTATCCGAGTCCTGCCTTGCCTCAGTCATTGCCACCCCTTCGAATGTAATACTTATTCATTTTATTCATGAAATAAATTTATTTATTTAGCTTTTATCAATCATTCTATCTGCAATACTTGAGATTCTGGACAGTGCAATATAAGGTATAAGTGTAACTCTGGACATTATTATTACATTTGTCGCCCTAATTTGAGTGTCATCAAACAAGTTCTTCAGCCTCAGATATATTAAAAGAATGATAGTAGTGAAAAAGATTCCATTAGACTTTATCTCAAATTTCACTACTTCTGACTAAGACAGTGGAAGAAGCTGAACAATTTGAAGGAATCTTTTTTAAAAAAAACATCTGTACTACTTTGCTTCCATGATTTTAAAATGTTCAATATGATTTTTAAAAGTTAAAAAGGTAGAAGAGAAATATGTTTCTTTTGTTTGCCGTGGGCAGGGACACAATTAAATCTCAATGCTCAATGAATGGTTGCTTCAAAATGCATACTGCTGTTGTTAAGAAGGATGCGAAGCAAGGTAATGACTCTTAATCACTATGCTAATGCATTGTTTTCTTTTTACGTAGGGACAGGAAAATGGCTCTTGTCTCTCCAAATGTGCTAAGTTTAGGGCAGAGTGTGATAATTGGTCTTGTCAAATGTATATTGCTTTCGAGAAAGTAAAAAATAATATTTTTTGAATAAGGAACATTGCTATTATAGAGAAGTTCCAAAATGGTACTTTAGTTCCTGTTAGTCAGGGCTCCTGTCAGTCTCCAAGTATGTCTCTACCACAGCAGTAAAGGAAGAGACAAAAGGCAATATATAATGCATAATGGTCCAATAAATGGCAGGCCACTGCGAGACCTACTGTCTCAGCCTGCCTACTAGGCTAGCTAACTGCCTCCCAAAACGCATGTTCTTTATTTTCTGGACCTTAAATCTGAATAAAGGGCACTTCCCCTCACTACCATGTGAAGTCACTTGCAACCTGTCTGCCAGCTAAGTAAAATGTGTTCCTAATTATTCATCTGCTTGCTAATATTTTAATCTGATTGATATTTTGTGTACCAGTTAACCTTTTCCCTCCTTCTTCCTCTTTCTTTCTTCCCCAATAATCCAGTTGGCTGTTAACTACAGCTACCCAAATAAATGAGCAAACATACCACCTTTGCTCCTCCTGTGTCAACTTATGTCTTTTGATGCTGCCAAAACTGGTTCATCTTGGTAAATACACCCAACTCGATAGATTGATGCTTTTATTCTAATGCCGTATTGCTCACATACTCAAATGCTATCAACCTATAAGATAGTCAGAGGGAAGAAATTCACCCCAAATGGGCAAATCTTTAAATTGTGAACAAAAAAAAATATTGTCAGTGAACTGTAGTTCTTAATAGTTTAATTTACATCTCCTCATAGTTTTACTGGTTGTCCGTTTGGATTATTTCCAGAAGGAGATGTGCTTGCCAAAGTTAAAGAAGACTTAGTTTCACTTATAACAAAGCAAATGCTCAGAGTACAGAATATTTCAGTTTCTTTAAAATCATGTTTTAGAGTTCTGGGAGACAAATCTTTCCAAAGAATCTGCCAACCCACCTGTCATTTGCACACATTGGCCATCAATCTCAGAGTGATAGTCCAGAATTAGTTGCATTGGTCTGAGCATCCTTAAAACTTAAGTAACCAGGAATCCTTCAATCTGTCAAAAAATAGGTTTGATTATAGTATAATCTGTGTAAACACTAGTTAGACTAGAGGTAGTCCTAGACTTACAACAGTTCATTTGGTGAATGTTCAAAGTTACAAGGGTGCTGAATAAAGGGACTTACGACACTTTCTCACACTTACAACATTGCAGCATCCCTGTAGTCACATGATCAAAATTCAGATGCTTGGCAACTGGCTCATGTTTATGATGGTTGCAGTATCCCAAAGTCACATGATCCCCTTTTGTGACCTTCTGACAAGCAAAGTCGACAGAGAAACCAGATTCACTTAATAACCATGTTACTAAATGAACAGCTGTAGTAGTTCATTTAACAATTGTGGCAAGAAAGGTTGTAAAATGGGGGGAAATTTACTTAATAAATTAGCAACATAAATTTTGGATTCAATTGTGGTCATAAATCAAGGACTACCTGTATTTGTATATACCCACCCACATACATAATGCTGACTGGTCATTGTACATTTAAAATACTGGCCAGTCACTTCCCCCATCGTATAATATCATGATGACATTATCTTGAATTTTTTGTATGTGTCTTGTTTATCTAAATATTTGTTCCTAAAACATAAATATACAGCAGTACAACTCAGCTATAGCTTTATAGTCTATAGTTCAAAAGCTTTAAACAACAGTAAGCTACTGAATTCAATGGGATAATTTATTTATGTCAATATAAGCATTTGTACATAACATACTGATCAGACTCTTCAAAATGCAGAAGTTCATCTCAAGTAATTGAAACAAAGTATTTTTTTCATCCTCCTTGTAAAATGCCTACCGCAATAGCTATCTCTTTAAAAAATCTCACGGAACAGTTTCTCTCATTGTTTTTCTGCTGCTTGATATGACCTCTTATCCAAATATCTCCAGCTTAACTCATCTGAATCCACTCTCTTCCTCTGTAATTCAATCTTCAACCCTTCCCCCCCCCCACAAAGATTAATTGGACATTTGCTGATAAAAATTGCTGTCCTTTCTCTATCTGCATTTCCACATGTCTGTATATGTTTGAGATTACATCAGACACTCCTGAATCCTTTGCAGAACAAACACTCTTTATAAGCTATGATATGACTCTGTGGTTTTTAGTTGCAGAAGCTATAATTTCACAGACAAAGGATTACAGTAAAACAAAGTTTGTGCATTTTTCTTACTCACAAATAGTCCTTCTCTCTAATCCTATATTTTTCATTTCTTCTTTTTCCTATTCTTAACACTAAACTAAACTTTTGTTCCTCTCCTCTTGAATAGGAATGTTCATACACACTTCTAAAACTTTTTGTACTTTTTTCGTACTGTACATTTCTCTAAATGCATACATCATCTGGAAAAAAGGAACTACCGTATTTTTCGGACTATAAGACACACTGGTGTATAAGACGCACCAAGATTTTGAAGAGGTGAATTAAATAAGAAAGTTTTTGCACTCTGCACACCTCTGCATGCCTCATTGTTTTGTGAAAAATGGGGCATGCAGACAGTTTGAGAGGCCTGCAAAGTGCACCTGGGGACTTGGGGAGGGGGCAAAAATGAGCAAAAAATGGCCCATTTTTAGCAAAAATGGGGCCATTTTTTGCAAACAAAACCAGGCATGCATAGGCTTTGGGAGGCTTGTAGAGTGCTCCTAGGGGCTGGGAGGGGCAAAAACAGGCAAAAAACAGCCTTTTTTCACTTATTTTTGCCCTCCCTAGCCCCCAGGAGCACTTTGCAGGCCTCCCAAATCCTTTGCACGGCCATTTTTGTGAAGGGGGCAGGGTTTCAGGAGGCCAAAAGTGCCTCCTGAAACCCTGCCTTATTCAGTGTATAAGACACACCATATTTTCATCCTCTTTTTGTGGGGGGAAAGGTGCATATTATACTCAAAAAATACGGTAAATTAATAAGGTTGTAGCTATAGCTTAAAATCAAAGCAGTTACATTTATTGGTATCATATTTGGTTATTAGTTAGGGTGATGCAGTGGCCTAGAGGTGGAGCTCTTGCCTCACAATCATGAGGCTGTGAGTTTGATCCTAAGTAGCACCAGATATTTTTCTCTCTCTGGGCACAATGAGTAATTATCTGCTGTGAACACTGCATTGGTGACAGGCAGGGAATCCAGCCAGTAAATATGCAATTGCCCCGACTCCACCCTGATGTATGGGATTACAGGGTCATTAAAAGACAAAAAAAAATCTTTAGTTATTAGTTAGCTATAATTGAACTACCCATAGTACAAATAGTGTGGAGTTCAATGTTATGATCATTGGTCAGATGCTGAATGATCAAACTAACTTATATAAGCAATTATATGTTTATTAACCAAGTTTTTCAGGTAAGTCTTCAGAGTGAAACTGTCACATTATACATACATACATACATACATACATACATACATACATACATACATACATACACAATTAGCTTTAATATTGTAGCAGAAATAATGGTTTTGTCCAAGTTTCCTGGAATCTAAAGTGTAAATAACAACAATAACAAGAAAACAGCTTAGCTTTCAACAATAATTCAATAATTTTCTTGGTACTAAAATCCCTGCAGTAGTTTTCCTTATGGATTAACAACCTGAAAAATAGTCAAGCAACAGTGTTAGACAATAATCAGATCACATATGTAAGGGCAGAAGAAGAAAGGAGAAGGAGAAATGGCATTTTTTCTCAAATCAATGTCTCCAATTCTACCTATCTCATGGGAACCTCATTTTTCAAAAGCTCTTGCCCGGGTTTGGCAGTTTTCCAGTAAGTACTATTAGCACCAGTAACGATATAGCTGGAAGATACTAAAGTTGGAATGAGGTTTTTCCAACCTGCCCTCTTTAAAAAATAACAAAGCAAAAGTAAAATGGACAAGCTAATGCATATATTATCACCAACAATGTAATGTTAGTACAAATATCCCTTTATTATGTGTAGCAAACCTATTTTTATAAAAATGAGCTGTTATGCAAAGAAAAACATGCCTTTAAAATTAAAATTAAAATGTACCCATATATATATATATATATATATATATATATATATATATATATATGTATGTATGTATGTATGTATGTATGTATGTATGTATGTATGTATGTATGTATGTATGTATGTATGTATGTATTATTAATGAAAAATTAAATTGAAATGTTCAAGTCCTCTGAAACCCTAGCTAATTCCTGAGGAACAATTCAAATAGCGGCATTTTAAACTGCACTTATTAAGTATCACCATATGTTCATTTTGGCAAGATTATTATTCCAGATTTATACTGTGGAAAGCATGCTGATTCTTCTGTGACTCTCATGTGATGTCTGCCACTTATAGCCAACATCTGTTGCTTCTTTCTACATGCCCATCTCAAAGAAACAGGGAATCATATGTTTATGATAACAGAGAGTAATCTACTGCTTTAGTGGCTTCTTCCCATTACACACTGCTTTGGCAAGCATTAGGGCCTTAATTTGATATGAAGAAGCTGAAATAGTGAACAGCTCAGGATCAACTATCAACAGTAAAAGAACAAACGAAGAATGAACAGTTAAGAAATACATTGTGGACTAGAGTTTGGTAGGTTGGCCATGAATGTCTTATAAAAAAATTCCATTATTTGACTATAACTACAAAAATGATAATTGTTTTCAGAGTGGTGTTCTGTGAAAAAAATGGACTTCGAAGAAGGTGCATATGAATAGTATAAATACAATACACACAATGGTGTTGTAGAAGTCTCCTAAGAAAACTGCCACAAAAAACAAATCAGTGGATTATCAAACAAATCATCCCAGAGTTCTCACTTGAGTTACAAAAGACCAGGCTTAAATTTGCCTATTTTTGACACATTATACAAAGGCCTATCTCTCTAAAGAAGGCTCTAATGCTGGGAAATGTAGAAAGAAATGAAAAATGACCAAGACCAAGGGCTCAGTTACAATGAACTGTACCATTTGAACACCAGAATGATCAAGTTAGGGGTAGATTGTCATAGAGAAAATCTATGCGGTTATTAGGACAACAATCAATTAATCTAGAGCCTCTGTTTATTGCCATTTTCACATGGTTTAAAAGACTATTTGACTTTTATTACTTTGTCTAAAAGCTAGACAACTGCTAATTTTTGACATAGCTGAAATCTTTACCTTGTGGTACTCTGCTTCTCAGAGTACTACAGGACAGAGTTAAGCAATTTGTGTCTAAATCTAAAATCATCTTGCTTCAGTTATTTGAATCAGACCTCAGATACTATAAGATGAAATGTCCATTTCAGACAGTTTAGATGGCTTCAGCTTACATTATTGTGTTTATATTATTTCTTATCTACCTTTTAAAAAAAGTACATTTATTTGCAATCAAAGGTTTTAGCAAAATTCATATAAATTGCAACAATCCATATCAGTTCAATTTATTTCCTCTAATATCTGTCAACATCTCCTTTTGCATCTTCCTTGTGGCCAATGCAACTTGTTTTGTTACATGTTCATCGTCATCTATCAGCAGGAAATTGATTTTTCTTCTATGTTAGACTAATTCAGTTGGATTAACAAAGACATGATGAATCTAGCTCCAGATCTTAATACCATTTGCAATATAATAAGTAAAGGATTAGATCTTCCATCTTAGAATTGTTACAGGTGCATTAACAATATGTGGTTGGTAATCCTTTATATATTCATTCCAAATAGGCTGTTGGCATTATTTGAAAATGAAGTTCTGTGAAACAGTGTCTCAGGGAATGGGATATAAGGAAATAATATGATATCCCTTGTCCATATTTAAATGATCAACAGGCTAATTTAAACCTTGCATATATGCTCTTTATCTTCTCACTCTTTTAAAAAGAGTCACTCAATAGTGTTCAATTGTTTATTTTACTTAGTTCCCAATCTAGTGAAAAGTGTAAGAATATTTTCAGATATTTTCAGATATTCAAATTTACCCATCCATTATAGGTGAAGGCATTATTTTGCCAAATAAGTATTGGGTATGAGTATTAGTCTCCTATAATGTAAATTTATTGCTTTCTTTACCGTTATATTAATTTATGGAAGGCACACCTCTAAACTCAAAGTCACTCTGTGAGTAAGTCTAGTATTGAGCTCATGAATTTATTCTGAACAATCTCTAAAGCATCTAGCTTACATAACCCCCAAATTTGGACTCCATATGTCACCTATGAAATTGTGTTCCTCTGAATATTACATTTCAAAGAGTTTTGATGGTTTCAGCTTAACTTATATTGTTTTGTACTATTCACTATGTACTTTAACAGTTTATGGATCGTGTCCACAGATTTTATAAACAGATATTGCTATTTTTTCTCCTGTATTATAAAACATCTTTCTTGATGAATATATTCTCAAGTAAATTTATATAGTGAAAAATATATTCCAGTCTCTGGAATACCTATACAATATTTCAAAACATTTCCTGACAATTTTTGAAGGTCTTCCTATTTAAGAATTAAGAAATGTATGACTTATTTCCCTTCATTATATGTGTTATCTTAGCTTTGCATTCCACTCAAATCAAATAACAAGATCAAAGATAGGGTTAGAAATATTTTTTTCTGTTTAGTAGTAAGCTATGAATAATTTCTAAGAATTAATTAATTAATTTGGTTTTATCATATATTCCTTTTGTGGGGGAGGGACTGGGGAGATTGCCTATATTTGATTTACTAATATTTTCCTCCCAAATTATTTATGCCAGCTACAAACTGCTTTATATGACAAAAAGAATTTTGGAAAAAGCTTTAAAACTTTGTTAAAATCTACATTTGAGACAGGATAAACTATTAAAATTTCACACATTTCTACATTAAATTTAGACCTACTCAGAAGTCTACCTTGTTGTCCAGCCATTTCTGATTTCCATGGCATCCCAAGTTTCCCAAAATATTTATAGTTATTTATTCCACAAACATTTTTTCCATATGTTTCAAACAGTGGATGTAGATAAAGGAATGGTGATAACACATCAACTTTTCAGTTATCATGAACTACAGTGAAAAATCCTGAGTAAATATCTATGCATAATCATCTCTTGATGTTCATTCACTGAATTAGGATGTTGTATAAAAAGAGAAAATATGACTGACTTTATATATATAAAGTATAAATATCAAATCCCAGTAAGGGTATGGCTAGCTGATGAGAGCTAAATAGCTTGAAATAGATCTATACTAGTCTCCCTTTATTTATTTATCAGCATATATATATATATATATATATATATATATATATATATATATATATATATATATATATATATATATATATATATATATATATATATATATATATATATATATATATATATATATATATATATCATCTAATTCTATCAAAACAATTGCTTGACAACAAAGGCAAGGCAAAGGGGAAAAAATTTTTTGAAGGGAAAACGTTTTATGTCGTTTACAAGATAATAATATGAACCCAAAGTGATAGATACTTTGATAGAAAATCAAAGTAATTTCTTTGTAAAGGCATATAAATCATCCAGATATCAATGCAATTTTGAGATTCAATATTTGGAGCAACAAGGTTCAGTTCATACTGATTTGAAATTTCATCTAAAAAAAAGAGAGAGAGCTTTTACTAGACACTGACTTGGGAAAATCCCTCTGTGTTGGTGGGATACTCCCAAGATTATTGAGTGAACAGCAGGAGTGCCATTGAGTGGTGAAACCAAGCAGTCACCTAAATTAGGCACCAGTGACACTGGAAGATGCTAGAGATAGTATCACTTTAATGATAATTGCATACTGTGTGGGAAAAAGCTTTTGTAAGCCACCTTTTCTTTCACCAAACAAGAAACACTTCTGGATAGACAACATAAAGTGAATGACAGTACAGTGCTAGAAAATGTATGCCTCAGACTGAATTACATGCTATTTAGATAGCATATGACATTTTACAAAACCCTTAAGCACACAAACTCTACTGTAACTGTCAGTTGCATTCTAATCTCTTGACATTGGCATTTTGGAAATATTTTGAATGTTTGATTCAAGTATGCAATTTGAATGGATGATTCATCACATGATATTCAAATTGAATCACTCAAAGTTTAATGTAGCCTTACTGTTTACATTATTTTCACAGGTTAAACACATACAGGGTTACTTAGTTTTACCACTAAATATTAATAAAATGGAATAAAGGACTGTTTTTCTTTCTAGAAATAAAACCTAAATGTATTCATTCCATGTATAGTAATCCTGTAAAATTGAAGGTATTGTCTATCAACTATAATGTGCTTTACTAGAAAGCATTAAATTCATTCTAGTTTTGAACTAAAAACAATACACTAGGAAATAGTTTTGCTGATTACAACAGGGAAAACAAGTGACATAGGGATTATAGCAAGTGACATAGGGATTATAGCACAAGTAAATAAGTACAATCATATCGCTTCCAGAAAATCTGAACATGAACAAAATAAAGACATAACTCACTGGTGTGCTATGTGACAGATGAATGCCAACCCATTTTAAATCTGAGATTTGCAAGACAACCATCTGCTGTATTGCATTGTATGGCACTGAATGCAAGGAGTGTGTTCCAGATTCTTTTACTGCTGGTTCGCTTAGGGACATGCTTTGGGCACGCGCATGCTTCAAGCGTGCATGCATGCACAGTAGTGGAAAAAAAACTTCTGCGCAAGCTCAGAATCAAAAAACAAGATGGTGGCACCTATGGCACCGCTGATAGAACTGGTTCGGGGCCTTGGGCAGCCAAGTTACTACCTACTTGGCCGAAGCAGTCTGAACTGGTAGGAACCCATCTCTGCTGAATGCTGGGCAGCAACAACCAAAAACTATCTTCATGCCATGGAAATGCAAATGCTCCATTGCATAATGTGCATCTCCCTTCTTGACCAAATCACAAATGACACCATTCAACAACATTTTGGTGTGGAACCAATTATAGAGAAGTAGAGAGGAGGCCAGCTCCACTGGTATAGATATGTCCAGAGAGCAGCATCTTCCACTATTGTCAAGACTGCTTACCAACTAGAAGTCAATGGCCGGTGACCCCATGGGCATCCAAAACAGAGATGGCAAGACACCATCAATAAATATATGGAAGCTGTAGGCCTGCACCCTGGAGACACAGATAATAATGCAAAGTTGCATTCAATGATCCAAAAAGCGGACCCTGCACCTGTAGGAATACACTAGGAAGAAGAAGAAAGAAGACGAGTTGTATTTATTGATTGGAATGGATATTCTACACTTATTATGATTTATGTTTAATGAAGTATTAAAATTACAAAAAATTTCATAGTTCAGGTAGACCTGTACAAAAAGCTTGATGCTGCAAAAGAACACAATAGACCAAGCAAAGCTGAAGGTTCTTTGTTTTTTTTAATAAGATGCTTCATATCATTTTTTTGCCTATAACTGACAATTGCAAGAACCAGAAGATGCTTCTATGCATATCAAAAGTATCATCTGGCTATTGAACATGACAGACGATGCAGAAAAAAATAAGACATCCAAGCTGTTGAATGTTGCTTTTGTAAGAAAGGAGGTACTAGATGGAGGTACTTTGCTCAAGCCTTCATTGAAGTGAAGCAGCCCTTTAAGAACCAGATAGTCCTAGCTTCTATGCACATTCACAGGCAGTGTTTATTTTGAATTAGCCTGCTATTTTTTATAATAAATCAAGCTATTTGTGAATGAATGTCTAATGTATCTGCCAGATTGAAGATGTGGGGACCCGAGCAAGTCAGTAATTTATTATTTTATGTTTTAGATAGCGACCTCTGTTTTTACTTCCACAAATATAAGCTTGCTAGCTGCAAATGATTGACACTGGTTTAAATGCATTAGTTTTTCCCTCTCTAAATTAGTCTATATCTCTATATTAGAATGATTCAGAGAACTTTCATAAAGGACTGTTTTGAGAGAAGAAAGGTTGTAAAATATTTCTTATTGGACAAAGTTGATTACTGTTTTTGGCTTTCATGCAAGGATGAAAACTGTTCATCCTTAAGGACATAATGTGAAGTCTCCAACCTATTAAGATTTATGGTTTTTATGATTGAAAGTATATACATGTCTTGTGTGCATACATACATACACACATCCAGTTCCACATAGAGAGAGACACACACAATACACATACACAAGACATACAATCTAGAGAAGTATGTTGTCTCCCTGGAGCAAAAATCAAGGAGGTGGCTGACAACCTAACCAAAATAATTAGATTACTACCCTTTTCTACTACTACATGTAGGGACAGATGACACAAAAAAGGACTTGGAAACAATATTGAGTGATTATGAGCAGCTAGGCAAGAAAGTTGAAGAGTTAGGTGCACATGTAATTTTTTTCATTTGTACTGCCAATGAAAGGTCAGCATCCAATAAGAGAACAAAGGATTCTAGAAGTGAACCACTAAAGGTTGGTGTTGCTGAAAAAACTTTGGATTCCTGGTTCTACCATCATGCACTACCTCCATGATGGCATTTGGCAAGGAATGGGCTGCACCTCACAAAGACTGGGGATAATGTTTTCAGAAAATGTCTGACTCAATTGATGAGGAGGGCTTTAAACTAAAATTGAGGGGGGAGGGTGACCAATCTCCAGGAGCTAATTCCAAGCAAAGAATTGGAAAGAATCCCTAGAAAACAAGTCAAATAATGAGGTACGGATGGAAGAAAAACTAAAATATCAAATAGGAGACATAGGAAGCATATACAGAGTCATAAAGACCTCAAGTGCCTATATACAAATGCACAAAGTTTGGGGAAAAGGACGAACTTGAACTATTAGTACATGAAGGTAGATACTGTATGATATAGTTGGAAATACAGAAACCTGGTGGGATGAAACCCACGACTGGAACATACTGGTAGAAGAATAAAAGCTGTTCAAAAAAACAAACAAACAAACAGGCCACATTATATGCACATGAGCCTTTAAAATGTTGATTTCAAGTTTTAAATAAATAAATAATTCTTTCACAGATTACAAATACAAATAAAAATTATAAATGTCATGACAAAATAGATCTTGGGAGGGAAGGAAAGAGAAATTAGAACTACTTTTTAAAAATATTAAATTATGATATTTTAAATATTGATCAGATTTCCTGATCAGAAATTTTGTCGTCCCCCCTCCGTTTCTCTCTTAAATCTGGGGTCTCTTACTGTCTAGTACTGTTTATTCAAATTTTTTATCCCCAAATAAAGGAGTTCTTCTATAGTAATGTATGGTAGTGGTTTTGTGTACTGTGAATGATTAAAAATCTCCAGTATAAACCAGTAGCTCTATACTTGAAGATGTTGAAATGCGTATTTACATCATATTCTTAGCATACTCTTTTCGGAGTTTGTAAAACATCAGGACTGACTGTGCTACATTTCACCTGTGCGCTATTCAAAGCTTTTTGCAAAGTAAGATAGTTTACTCCTTGTAAATGGTAAACTTCACAAAATCTTCCTTTGCATCACCCACTGCATGGTCCAGTATGCCCAATACCCAGAAGAGACTTCTGCATAGGTCCTGCACATCAGCAGAAGCTTCTTCAAGTAGTTCTTTCAGGAAATGATAAAGTGATTGGAGTGATGCCAGGTATCTTTATAAGGCCAATAATGTGTCCACAATGTGATGCACTTCACTAAGATAAATTACAGTTGCCTCACCAGGCCTATAAAATATAATGAAATTAAAAGCAAGAAATATTTCTTCGCAGATTAATTCAAACAGTCAGATAAGCAACCATTGGATATGGCAGTTTTTAGACATTCAATAAATTCTTTTTTCCCATTCTATAGTACGTTTGTACAATTTTATCAGTAAGTGAATGGCTGGCAAGAAAAAAAATGAAGAATTCTAAAAATTCTATGAATAAGTAGAATTTTATGTATGCATGTGTATGTGTGTGTTTTGTGTGTGTTTATTTATTCATATGACTAACTATCCCAGATTGTCACAGGTCCAGACTCAGAACAGTGATCACACATCAGATCTAATATTCTGGTTGGTAATATTCACATTGAACAATGTCAACAAGATCTGATGGGGAATCTAACACTATCTGCTCTATCATTGCCAGATCATTCCCTAATATCCCTGAGACTCTCTTACAGCAACTCCCACTGTAGGAGACTGGACTCATTTGAGTGGTCCACCCTGGTGACTGATGGACCCAATTGGATTCCAAAAGGAACTGAGAGATATTCCAGAGGATTTGCTGCATGAATGAAATGAATTAAAAATACATCTAGAGCACCACTGGAGAAAGATGAAGTATGAGTCCATCTGTACATGCTTTAGCCACTATGAACGCCTATCTCATGGTGATAAAGGTGACGGAAAAAAATCCTTCTTTGCTCTTATTGCATCTGCAGTATTGATCCTTGGCCCTATTCCAAATCACACAATCCTAGGAAGGCCAAGGGCTTGGACATTCATCTCCAGGGCCAAGTATGTATGTATGTATGTATGTATTTATTTATTTATTTATTTATTTATTTATTTATTTATTTATTTATTTATTTATTTATTTATTATTTATTATTTATTATTTATTATTTATTATTTATTATTTATTATTTATTATTTATTATTTATTATTTATTATTTATTATTTATCATCTATCATCTATCATCTATCATCTATCATCTATCATCTATCATCTATCATCTATCATCTATCATCTATCATCTATCATCTATCATCTATCATCTATCATCTATCATCTATTATTTATTTATTTATTTATTACTTATTTATTTATTTATTTAGTGGATTTATAGGCCGCCCAATCCCGGAGGACTCCGGGTGGCTTACAAAGCGAAAAGAAGAGTAATTAATAAAAAATAAAGGAAAAACAATTTAAAACATCACACATGCACTCAATCTGATGGGGGCTGGACTTCAACAATGAGGTCAACAGCCCCAGGCCTGCCGGAATAGCTAGGTTTTAACAGCTTTTCAGAAGGCCATGAGAGTGGGCAAGGTCCGGATCTCTGGGGGTAGTTCGTTCCAAAGGGTCGGAGCAGACACAGAGAAGGCCCTCCTCCAGGGAGCCGCCAGCCAACATTGTCTGGCTGACGTCATCTGAAGGAGGCCCACCCTGTGGGATCTCACCGGCCATTGGGAGGTATGTGGCAGTAGGCGGTCTCGGAGATATCCTGGTCCTAAGCCATGTAGGGCTTTAAAGGTAATGACCAGCACCTTGAATCGCGTTCAGAGACCGATAGGAAGCTAGTGCAGCTCACGGAGGATAGGTGTAACGTGGGTGTATCTTGGTACATCCAATATCTCTCACACGGCTGCATTCTGGCCTAATTGCAGTCTCTGAACACGTTTCGGGGGCAGACCCATGTAGAGCACATTACAGTAGTCCAGCCTTGAGGTGACGAGGGTGTGAGTGACCGTTTGAAGTGCCACCCGATCCAAATAGGGCTGCAACTGATGCACCAGGCGAACCTGGGCAAAGGCCCCCCTGGTCACAGCCGACAGATGGTGTTCCAATGTCAGCTGTGGATGCAGGAGGACCCCCAAGTTGTGGACCCCCTCTGAGGGGTGTAAATTCTCACCCCTCAGGATTAAGGATGGACTATCTGGACTGTCCTTCGGGGGCAGCATCCACAGCCACTCAGTCTTGTCAGGATTGAGTGCAAGTTTGTTCACTCCCATCCAGATCCTGACAGCTTCCAGGCATCGGCACATCACGTCCGCCGCTACACTGAGCTGGCATGGGGCGGAGAGATACAATTGCGTATCATCCGCATATTCATGGTATTTAACCCCGTGCTGTCGAATGATCTCACCCAGCGGCTTCATGTAGATGTTAAATAGGAGGGGGGACAAGACCGAGCCCTGCAGCACACCACATTTAAGGGGTCTAGGGGGTCAACCTTTGCCCCCCAACCAACACCAACTGCGACCTGTCAGAGAGGTAAGAGGAGAACCATCGTAAAACAGTGCCTCCCACTCCCACCTCCTCCAGCCGTCGCAGAAGGATACCATGGTCAATGGTATCAAAGGCATCTGAGAGGTAAATAGAATACATTGTTGAACACATCAGATTTGTTCCCAGTTGGAACCTTTGTATGATGCAGGTACTTATGAGATAAGTAGGGAGTCATCTTGCTTAGTAATTTGGGATCAGTTTGATCCTATTGTCCCTAAAGAAGTAACAAGGTGCCTTGGTTTGTTAATGCAGCAACCTATCCTTTAGATCCTTCTCCCTCCTGGCTGGTGAAGCCTCCAGAATGGTAATCAGCAGATGGGTTCATGCAGTGAGATCCTTTTTTTGGGGGGGGAAATACTTTTATTATGCAAATACGATCTAAAAAATTGGGCACAGATTTTAATATCCAGGACACTGGTAATCCAAGTTTTGTTTTCTTTTTTTTTGGAACTAAGAGTTGACCTGAGGCACAGATGGCCGGAGCCTTTTTCCGAAGCTTGCCACGGGTTCAAGATGTCTGCTGCTCCCTTGTCTTGATAGAAGGTTATCACAATTAAAACAACAAAATCAAAAGCCATGGTACGACATTTCCCCCGCCCTCCCCCCTTCTTATTTAATGCGATCCCATCAAGCGGATCTGCTCCCCACATTGGGCTTCCAAAGCTAGTCAAGGTACGTCTCTCGCCCTCTACCCAAAGGCTTCCGAGCGGGGATGGCGGCTACTATTCCAAAAGCTACGAGGAGATTGTCCATAGACACCGTCGCCTGTTGGATATCAACACACCTCCGTTGAGGAGGCGGGGAAGAAGAACTGTTTTCATTCCTAACAGTTCAAGTATTGTCATTATTTCTGGAGAGAAAACCTGGTTTGTCCTGAAACGTCTGAACCTGGCAGGCCAGAGGTCATGATAGTGAGATCCTTTTTTGTTCAGATCCTTTTTCCAAAATTCCTCCAAATCAGTGTTGATAGTAAGCAAGAGATCCAACCTCAAACTGTTTATTTGCAGCATCTCACAATACTCAATACTCTCTACTTTCTTATTTAACATTTATTTGAAACTGCTGGATGAGATCACCAGGTTGTCACCATGGGCTAAGATATCATCAATATGCTGATGCAACTCTGCATTTTTAAAAATGGTGATCCAAGTGTGATACTATCTCTGTCCTCTTGCAATGCCTGGAGGCTGTGAGGTCCTGGATGGCATTGCACTTCCCCAGCTCACAACTTCTCCTGAACTCATAGGTAGAGGGCATGACGATGAGAGCTTTTGTACAGCTTTGATTTGTGTACCAGCTGCAATATTTCCTCAACATTGACTCTGTATTCAGTAACTCAAGCACTCACCATCTCTTATCTGGACTACTGCAATGTGCTCTACATGTGGCTTCTCTTGAATCCACTCAGAAGCTTAAATTATGTCTCAAAAGCTTCAATTGGTGCAAAGTAAGGCAGCAAGAGCTGTCTTTGGAGCCCCTAGGATGGCTCATATTACACCGCTGCTTGCAAACTATACTGACTATCAGTCTGCTCCTGAGTACATTTCAAGGTGTTGGTTAGGACCTTTAAAGCATGTAATGGCCTACATCCCGGTTACGTGATGAATCATATTGTCCAGCTAAGTCCAGCCCTTCCTATGTAGTCCAACAGAGATGGCCTACTATGGATCATGTTGGTCAAAGAACTTAATTGTTAGGATCCAGAAGAAGAGCATTCTCTGCCACATGTACCCTTTGGAACATCATCCCAGGGTAAAATCTATCTCCAACCCCCTATCATTCCATAAGACCATAAGGACCTGGCTCTGCACATTGGCTAGAGGACCCAATAGGGAAGTTCACCTCTGGAGGTAGCTGCTAAATTGATAGCAGACTCCACCTCTCCTATTTCACCCACTCATTTACCTTTTTTTTAAACTACTCATATTGATGTATTTTCTTTGCTCTCTTTACTTCGGTTTCTTTTTCCTTGGTTATTGTTTTATTTTATTTTCATTTCATCAATTTCCTTTTTATTTCTTTATTTTTTTGTGGTTGTAGCCCCCTAGAATAGCCCCATGGTAAGATAGGCAGCAAATAAATTTAACAACAAGAACAATTGCAAATCCTTGTTTTATATTTTTTAAATGCAAGAACAAAAACTGAATCTTCTCTCAAAGTAGTGAAAAGAAATTATCCACTCTACTGAACTCTCAGATAACATCCTATTAGTATGTTTAATGCTTATCAGTCACTGCACTTCAATTAGTTACAAGTCATCAGTCAACCTGTCTTCTTTTCAAACAAGTAAAAGTAACAAGAATGGCTGGAGAACTACTGAATCTGTCCTGCTCTGATATTACTTCCATAATTGATAATATTAAATATCATTCTAGATAAGTTATTCTATTTGATAAGCATAGTGGATGTATATAATTACTTTGTTGACAATGGAAATATTGTGGTGCCTGGAAAAGAAGCATCATTTCAATAAACATAACTTGCTTTGAAAATGTTGTTAATCTCATTATTCCTGTATGAAATAGATGTAGAGTATATAGATTCATGCAAAATGTCAGGCTGGATAAATCACAAGCCAAAATGAAGATTGCTAGCAGATATTAATAATATTAATAACATCAGATATGCAGATGATAGTATTCTCATAAAAAAAAGTGAAGAGCCTCTTAATAAGGATAAAAGAGGAAAGTGAAAAATTTGGCTTAAAACTCAACATTAAAAAAACATTGAGGTTCATGGCATCTAGTGCCACTACTTCCTGGCAAAATACAATGTATATGTCAGCTTCTGCTTTGCTGGTGCTTCAGCTGCCATGAAACGGGAAGGGGGGGGCGTGTATGTGGGAGGGTTTTAATCCCATCAGATCGCATAGAGTTGGCCTCCTCCGTATTCCATCCGCCAGTCAGTGCCGACTGGCGACTACTCGGAGGAGAGCCTTCTCTGTTGCGGCTCCGACACTATGGAACAATCTCCCCGTGGAGATTCGTACCCTCACCACCGTCCAGGCCTTCCGCACAGCCCTCAAGAACTGGCTAACCCGTCAGGCCTGGGGATAATCTTATTTCGCCCCTCCCGAATGCTGAGTGAATGTTGAGTTTTATTGTCTAATTTACTTTGTGCACATTTCTTTTTTCGTATTGTCCTACACTCCCCTTCCTTTTTTGATTGTAAGCCGCCCTGAGTCCCCTCGGGGAAAAGGGCGGCCTATAAATAAATAAAACAAACAAACAAACAAACAATTGATGTGCTGGAGGACTGCTGGAGGAATGTTCTAGGATGTACCAGTCGTTGGGATTGCGCATGCGTACGTGTTTCCCGCCTGCATCAACGGCCTACACATTCCATCTTCGGCCTGTCTTTTTGAAGTTATCTCACACCTGACACTTGAAGGACTTATGATTGGACTGGAGCTTTGATCCTAAGGGGGGGGAACGGGCTTTGCTATATATCAATTGCTTTCGCGCCATATTATTCAGATTTTGCTTCACTACTGCTCGCTTACCATTTATAATTAGTAAAAGTACTTTGGATTTCCAACCCATGGAGTCTCTTAGTCTTCTTTCCTAATTATGGAATGGAGTGGGGCGTGACAAGAAGAAAAATCTGAAAATATCCCTTTCCAGGAGATTTACGTCTACCGAGAAGGGAAATAATGTCTTCTCCGACCAGAGAGGAGGAGGGCGCCGTTGGAGGGGCGGATTCCAGTGAACTAGGACCTCCCGACCTTTCTTTACACCAGCCCAGCCCGCCTGACCGACCTTTGCACGAAGATTTATTTCAACTGCAAATTTCCAGTCAGCCTGAACCTTCTCCCCCACCCCGTTGGTCAACTTCAGTGGGGCAAAGAGAGATAGAGACAAGCTGGAATGCTGGGCTCACCCAAAGACCACCTCCACAAACTTCGCTGGAGCCAGGTGCCGTGAGAAAACCTCAGGTGAGTGAGTTCCCTGACTATTGGAGCCAAAGGTACTGTGGGGAAAGAAGAGGGGGCGATGAAGGAGAATGGAGAAGCTATCAGCACCAGGGGCCCATGAGAAAACCCCAACGGAGTGAATTACCTGATTATTGGGGTCAAACATTTTTGGAGGAGAGAAGGGGGGAGGAGGAAAGAGACTGGAGAAATTGGCAATGTTACCCACGCCAGGATTCTCCCCCACCCCCCCCTCGGCCCGTGTCACCCCCTGCGGCTAGAGGTTTTGCTGATCAAAGAGGACCTCCCCCCCAGCCTCCCCCCCGAAGACATCGAATGGCTAAAATCCCTCCCTTGCCTGTGCGTTTTAATGGGGCTTCTGCTAGCCTTCCCTCCTTTCTTATGCAAGTGTTTAACTACATGGAGATTTATGGCCGGGACTTTGAATCTGACACTTTAAGGGTCAGAATGGTTCTTTTATCTTTGGATGGTGAGGCGGCTACATGGTCGACTGCTTTGCACATGTCTGGTTCTCCCCTCTTGGGGAATTTCAACTGTTTTATGGATGCTTTCCGCCAACGTTTTGATGACCCGTTAACTGAGAAGCGGAACAAGTTGAAGTTTTTAACCTTTGACCAAGACGATAGACCTGTCGCCCAATACATCCAGGAATTTCAGTGTCTTTCCCAGTACATGAGAGGCTGGGGGGAGGATGCGCTTCTGGATAGATTTGCTGAAGGGTTGAACGCAGACATTTATCAACAATGTGTCAATCGTAACCTGCCGAGACGTTTAATCACTTGGTTTGAGCATGCTGCAGACGCCGAGCTTGACTTAATCCGTCTGCGTTATGCCACAGAAGAAAGAAGGAAGCGGAAGGAAAGGGCTGCCCGGGGTCAAACTCCCAAAACCCCGCATTTACTCCATGTCACCCAGGGAAATGGAGGAGATGCGTTCTTTCATTGACAAAAATTTGAAACGTGGTTTCATTGAACCGGCCCGACCCAAGGTGGCGGCCCCTGTGCTGTTTCGTGAGAAGAAAGATGGGTCTCTTCGTTTATGTTGTGACTTTCGCAACCTTAACGCAATCTGTACTCAGAACCTCTACCCACTCCCATTGATGAAGGACTTGTTGGCGCAACTGGGGAAGGGCCGCATCTTCACAAAATTGGACCTGCGAGAAGCTTACTATAGAGTACGCATTAAGGAAGGGGACGAATGGAAGACCGCATTCAACTGCCCTCTTGGTTGTTTCCAGTTCCGGGTTATGCCTTTTGGCCTACAGGGGGCTCCTGCTGTGTTCATGCAATTTATTAATGAGATCCTACACGATCATCTCTATAAGGGCGTTATCGTATATCTGGACGATATCCTCATTTATACCCGCTCTTACGACCACCACGTCAATCTGGTGCGCACTGTTTTGAAAAAACTCCGTGCTGCCAACCTGTATGCCAAATTGTCTAAGTGCGAGTTTCACCAAACGACTATTGACTATCTGGGCTACCGTATCTCCCCTGATGGCGTTGAAATGGACCCTGAAAAAGTGAAGGCGGTCACTGAATGGGACGCCCCCTAAACTCGTAAACAATTGCAAAAATTTTTAGGTTTCGCTAATTTCTACCGTCAATTTATTCCCTCTTTTGCCAACATTGCTCTCCCTATTACTAATTTGCTCAAAACTAAAGGCGACCCGAAGCCTAAACCCAATAAGCCTTTGGACTGGACCATGGAATGCCAGGCGGCATTCGAAAAGCTTAAACGCCTTTTTGCCGCTGAACCAGTTCTTAAACATCCTGATCTCAACCAGCCGTTCGTCGTCCAGGCTGATGCCAGTGATGTCGCCGTTGGGGCCGTTCTGCTACAAGCCAATGACCAAGGTGACTTGCAACCTTGCGCGTACACCTCACGTAAACTCACTGACACGGAGCGGCGCTGGGCGGTTTGGGAGAAAGAGGCTTTTGCAGTCCGTTGGGCCCTCGCTACTTGGCGCCATTTCCTTGAAGGCTCTAAACACCCATTTGAAGTGTGGACTGACCACAAGAACTTGGAAGCGTTGCGCACACCTCGCCGTCTCTCCCCAAAGCAGATGCGTTGGGCCCAATATTTTAACCGTTTCAATTTCACTCTAAAGTATATCCCGGGCGGAAAGAACTTCATGGCCGATGCTTTGTCCCGGTTACCTCAGTATAATTGTTCCAAACTGAGTATCGTCCAACCGCTCTTGGCAGCTCCGGTACTCACGCGTCAACAGACCAAAGCTCAAAAGGAAGTGCCTCACGATCTGCTTTCTGACCTCAAAGCGGCTCTTCCTCAAGACGACTGGTTCCTGAACCATCGGGACGAGTGCACCATGAGGGACGATCTACCGTGGATTGGTGCTAAATTATACATCCCCGCTTCCCTACGACTTGTTGTCCTTCGTCGCGCTCATGACTCCAGGATGGCGGGTCATTTTGGGTTCGTAAAAACTTTGCACCTCGTAAAGAGACAATTCTGGTGGCCCTCTTTAAAAAAGGACATTGAACTTTATGTGTCCAGTTGCCCGGTTTGCGCTACCGCCAAAAAGCCGCCGGGGAAACCGCAGGGACTTCTGCAGTCCGTCACCCGCCCGGTTGCCCCTTGGAAGGAGATTTCTATGGACTTTATTGTGGAGCTTCCCGAGAGCCAGGGGCACACCGTCATCTGGGTGGTCACTGATTTGTTCTCCAAGCAAGTTCATTTTGTGCCTTGCCACAAGATTCCTTCCGCCAAGGCGTTGGCTAAACTATTCCTTTCCCACATCTACCGGTTACATGGGGTTCCCGACCGTATTATCTCCGATCGTGGAGTCCAATTCACATCTAAATTTTGGAAGGAGTTCCTCACACGCATTGGCTCCGCCCAGGGCCTTAGCTCCGCCTACCATCCTCAGACTAATGGCGGCTGTGAACGTACTAATTCCGTCCTTGGACAATATTTACGTTGTTTCATCAATTATCAACAGGACGATTGGGTGGACTTGTTACCACATGCTGAAGTGGCCTATAACAATTCGGTTCACTCCAGCACGGGCTTCACCCCTTTCCGGGTCGTTTACGGCCAGGATTTTGTTCCTATTCCCGAACTGCCTACGGCCCAGCCTCAGGTTCCTTCCGTTGCAGACTGGAGTGAACGTCTCAGTCGCCTTTGGCCCCTGACTCTTTCCACCTTGGACGCTGCCCATAAGGCTCATAAGAAGCAAGCTGATAAGAAACGCTCTCAGCCCTATGAGTACCACGTTGGAGATTTAGTGTATTTGTCCACGAAATTCTTGCATACTACACAAAAGTCAAAGACATTGGGTCCCAAGTATGTTGGCCCTTTCCCAATTGTGAAAGTTATCAATCCTGTTTCTGTTCGTTTGCAATTGCCCAAACATCTCAACCGTATCCATCCAGTGTTCCATATCAACCTCATCAAACCAGTTCGGGTGTCCGACCTACGGCCCACTGATGACCCTCCACCTGCTCCGTTGCTTATTGATGGGGAACGTCATTTTGAGGTTCGTGACATTCTGGATTCCCGTCGGCACCGTAATCGCATCCAATACCTTGTGGCTTGGAAACATTTTCCCCCCTTCCACACGGAATGGGTTGATAAGTCCCACGTTCGTGCCCCCCGCTTACTCCAGAAATTTTATGCTTCTTATCCCGACAAGCCTTGACTTTTCTCCCTTCCCTCTTTTGTTTGTTTGTTATTTGTCTGTTTTGTTTGTTTTTTCTTCCAGGCCTGACAGCCTTTTTTCCGGGGGACGGCCGGATGTCAGCTTCTGCTTTGCTGGTGCTTCAGCTGCCATGAAACGGGAAGGGGGGGGCGTGTATGTGGGAGGGTTTTAATTGATGTGCTGGAGGACTGCTGGAGGAATGTTCTAGGATGTACCAGTCGTTGGGATTGCGCATGCGTACGTGTTTCCCGCCTGCATCAACGGCCTACACATTCCATCTTCGGCCTGTCTTTTTGAAGTTATCTCACACCTGACACTTGAAGGACTTATGATTGGACTGGAGCTTTGATCCTAAGGGGGGGGAACGGGCTTTGCTATATATCAATTGCTTTCGCGCCATATTATTCAGATTTTGCTTCACTACTGCTCGCTTACCATTTATAATTAGTAAAAGTACTTTGGATTTCCAACCCATGGAGTCTCTTAGTCTTCTTTCCTAATTATGGAATGGAGTGGGGCGTGACAGTATATTTTATTTTCTGGCGCTCCAAAATCACTGCAGCTATGGTGACTGCAGCCATGAAATTAAAAGGCACTTGCTTCGTGGGAAGAAAGCTATGCTAAACCTAGACAGCATATTAAAAAGCAGAGACATCACCTTTCTGAAAAAGGTCTGTATAGTCACAAGCTATGGCTTTCCCAGTAATTTATGGTTGTTAAAATTGGATCATAAGAAAGGCTAGGCACCAGAGGTGGTATTCTGCCAGTTTGCCCTGGTTCAGGCAAACCGGTAGTGGCAGCAGTGGGAGGCTCCGCCCACCTCCCAAGATGTCATCACGGATGCATGATGAAGGTTCTGCACATGCACAGAAACTCCAAATGCAAGCGAAGCAAGCATATACATGCACACGCTCCCGGTTCCAAACCAATAGAGAAGGTAAGCGGATTTCATGCCTGCAAGGCACCTTAGAAAATTTTTTAAAGCAACACATAGATTATAAGCCAGAAATATTTATGTTAGGCATAGTACCAGAAAAATACAATAAAGGGAATATATATTTAAAATATACAAGATATGTATATTTACATGTCTTGATGACAGCCAGAATTGTGTTTGCACAGCACTGGAAAAACAAGGAAACAGCCACAGAAGAAGATGTAATTTAAAAAAAATATTAGATTGTGAAAAAATGGATAGATTGACATTAAAGATAAAATATAAAGAAGATACAGTATATTTTAAACATCGGACTTATTTTATCAATGGTTGGTCAATAGAAGTAGAAATTATAAATTGGAAAAATACTATTATGTATGCCTTATGTTTAATATATTATTATATACTATTATGTACATAATACAAATTGGCTGAGACAATACACTGTTCACTTTTGTATGTTAAGGAAAATATATAAATAAACTGTTGTTTTTTTTAAAAAAGAGGGCTAGGCACCAAAGAATTTATGCCTTGGAATTGTGGTATTGGAGAAGATTCTTAAAAGTCCCTTGAACTTCAAGGAGATCAAATCAGTCAATCCTAAAAAAATCCCTGTCTATTATTTGGAAGGACTGATACTGAAACTGAAATGCAAATACTTTGGCCACCCAATGAGAAAAGAGGATTCATCGGAAAAGATGTTGGGAAAGATTGAAGGCCAAAGGAGAAGGGGATGGGATAAGATGAGATGGTTAGATTGGCAAACTCCAGGAGACAGGTTAGAACAGGGAGCCTAACTTGTTATGGTCCATGCGGTTGCAAAAAGTTGGCTATGACTGAACACTAACAACAAAAATATAGATAGACATATTGTACGTGATATAAGAAAACTGTACAGCAACTGAAATGACTGTGATCTCTTTCCCCCAGTCCATTTGAGAATCCTGCCATTACCACTTTAAAAGAACCAGTTCTTTAAAAACTACAGTATGAAGAATGGTGGTGGCAGGTAAAGAAATACAAAGGAAGAAAGAAGGAAATTGGAGAGTAAATAGGGGAAAAATAAACTTATAACTAAAACCCTGTAGAAAAACTAAACAAATTCAGCAGCATTGAAGAACTCAGTAGTGTTGTAGAATCAGAGGTGGTATTCATTTCTCTCTGGTTTGGGTGAACTGATAGTGGTGGCTACGGGAGGCTCTGTCCACCAACCTTGACATAATGTGTGAGCACTGTGCATGCGCAGAAGGCAGTGCTCATGCGCAGATGTGGCACATGCACTCACATTTGCGAACTGGTAGGCAAGGTTAGTGAATCTCACCACTGTGTAGAATGTCATGAGAGACAATGGAATAGCTTGAAGAAGAAGAAAATGGCTGTCATGGATGTGTCAAGGATAGCATTAGGAGAGATTTAGTGGTCCAGGAACTTAGCACTCACTGCTAAGCAGGGGTGGGTTCCTGCAACTTCTAACCTCTTTCTGTACACAAATCTACAATGCTGTTTAGAACCGGTTCCAGCTGCCTCCCCCTGCCTATCCGCACATCATTAAGATGAAGAGCGAGAGGAGGAATTCTGGGAGTTGAAGTCCACAAGTCTTAAAAGCTGTTAGGTTTGAACACCCCTGGGGTTTTTTTTCTAAAGGGTTAGGGGTGCAAGGGTCTTGTAACTTGACAGCTTTAAGACTTGCACACTATAATGCCAGAGTTCCTGAGCCAATATGACTGGAGGAGGAATTCTGGGAGTTGAAGTCCACAAGTCTTAAAGCTGTCAAGTTTGAACACCCCTGGGTTTTTTTTAATTAAAGGATTAGGGGTGCAAGGGTCTTGTAACTTGACAGCTTTAAGACTTGCATGCTTCAAATGCCAGCATTTCTGAGCCATTTTGGATGCTAAGCAAGAGCGTTGTTAAGTGAGTTTCACCGCATTTTACAAATTGGCCATGCCCACCCAGTCACATGACTGCCAAGCCACTCCCACCCAGTCACATGGCCAGCAAGCCACTCCCACAAAGCAGGACACACCTACAGAAGAGGTTCTAAAAAAATTGAAACCTACCACTGCTGCTAGGGGATGGCTAACCAGATCAGATCCAAGTATGAATATTTCTAATAATATCCAAACCATTGGCACTTTGAACAATTGAGAAATGAATCCCCAATGAAAAGTGGATCAAAGTGCAACCACCTAATATTGAAACATCTCAGAACAACACCTACTGTACAACTTGCTGGAATAGCCAGAAAACAAAGTTTCATCAATAGCACATACTGTAATTATCAGCAGGCTGCAATGATGTGTAGGATAATGCCTGTTCAGTTGGATAGGGTAATCTAGGGACAGCTAAATGTAAACTAGAAAGTCCTAGTTATATAAAGGACTGGAACTAGGGAAACATAATGCAAAATAAGTAATTAAACAAGTACATTGGAAGAACAGAATTTAGAAACACTTAGAAACAATTTAGATAGTAGCATCACTGAACAGAAGACATAAATAAATCAGAATAGATGGTAAAATAAAATTGGGATTAGAAATCATAACTATAAAATAATTTTTAGAAAATAAGATAAAGGAAACAAAATATAACTTGTTTCTGAATACACTTTTAAAGTAAAAAAAAAAAGTATACAATCTAAAAACAAAATTTCTTTTGGGTGGATTCTCCCATCCTTTGACTAACATCATCATGCAATCTTACCTATCGTAATAGCACAATAATATTTTCATGGCTCACAGATATGCTAAATGTAAATGGACAGCTAAAATATTTTCAAGGAGAATATACTGTATCTCAACATACTTTTATTAAGAATGTGTCTTGCAAATTCAGTCCTATTTTCTGCTAATTAGCTTAGCTTTAACAAAACTAACTAGAGATAAATTCTAACTATGACTGCAGCATTGTGAATCCTGTGATAATTTGGTTACCTGTGGTATTACCATATATATTCTGGTAATGAAATGAATGTGTCTGCTTTTCTTATATCTTAATTAGAACAAATCATTAAACTTCTGGATCACTGCACTAAAATGATTTAAAAAATTTTTTTGGCAGTAGATAGACAATGCTATGATTTTTAATAAAAGATCTCAAAATAAGAAAAGAAAAGAAAAACATATTTGGATGAGTATATTAAGTGCACAAAAAACTAAACAGCCCATATTGTGTTCTATATCAATTGGCAATTATTAAATACAAGAATATCCCATGCTGGGGTGGGTGTGGGGAATATTTCTAAATACAGA
This sequence comes from Thamnophis sirtalis, assembly GCF_051295495.1. Lineage (NCBI taxonomy): Eukaryota > Metazoa > Chordata > Lepidosauria > Squamata > Natricidae > Thamnophis > Thamnophis sirtalis. Next base: position 33,471,822 of record NW_028261390.1, on the reverse strand, counting down.
ATTCAATATTTTTCTATAGATGTATCATATCAAAACATGAATTTGTGTATTTTTAGTTGAAAGTAGGCATTTGTGAACAAAACCTAATATGCTTTTTGAGAAACAGCCCAATGACACATAGCTTTCAGTGAATTGTAGAATAACTGGTACTTAGCATATCAGATCAGTATAGATTGGACCATGTGAAGATTAATTTTTTAATGCATTTTAAATAAAGCCCAAAATTGTAGTAGAAGAAATTAATGATCTACTGTATTCTGTATTTTTCCTCTACCTGGTAGGGTTTCTGTTGTGGCCCAGCAGGAGCCGTTGGAGCTGCAAGGGACCCTATGAGTCGGCTCTGGAAGATGTGGAGGATCATGGACAGGGTTCAGACTCCGAGCAGGGACCAGAGAGGCTAGTTGGTTACCAGGAGGCGCCTGAGGCATGGAACAGTGGTGAAAGCCAAAGGGAGTGTGCCCATGACATCAGGCCCTGGAACAGTGGTGAAGACGTCAGGCCTTTGAGCAGTGATGAGGTTCAGAGGGAATTGGTCCCGGACGCCTGGCAGAGGTGGGCGGATAAACGCCGGCAGCAATTAAGGAGACAAAGGAGATAATTGGAACCAGATGGTTGTGATTAGGTCCCTCCCAAGAGAGTATATAAGGAGAGACTTTGGGAGGAGGCTGTTTGCAGGATTCAACTAATATACTAACGCTGAAGAAGCTCTCGTGTGTATTTCTTATCTTGGAAGTTTGGGTTGCTGCCAAAGTCTTGTCGGTGTGTTAATTTACTGTGAATAAATTGTCTAGCAGTAATCTTGTGTCAGCATGCTTCACCGTACGGAGTGGTCAGAACAGATTGAATCCTGCCCCAAACAAACAAAGCTCCATTAAGCCACAACGGAGCAATTACGTGCTGAGAACGCCCTGCTGGCACAGCAGATTGCTCTGCTGGCTGGTCAGATAGCTCAGCTGCAGGGGCCACCTATTCCCCCCCCCAGCCACGGAGGAAATGTCCGGTGGCTGTACCGGACAATTTGACGGCAGACAAGCTATGTTTCCAGCTTTCTGGGGACAATGCCAGCTGTTTATCAACTTTAGAGAGGAGGACTTTCCCACTGACCGGGCTAAGGTGGGATTTATTATCAGCTTGCTCTCAGGCACAGCAGCTCGTTGGGGTACTCCGTTACTATCCCAGGCTAGCCCTCAACTGGATGATTTCAGGGGCTTTTGTGAACACCTCTGGCTGATGTATGATGTCCCCATTAAGGAGGAAACAGCCACCAGACTACTCAAGACGCTGCAGCATATCACCGAATTCCAGCTGCTTAATCAGGATTCAGCCTGGAATGAGCCAGCCCTCATGGACACTTTTCAGGACGGGCTGTCGGATGACCTGCAGGATGAGCTGGTGTGGGTGGACAGGCCACCGACGTTCAATGTGTTGGTCCACTTGTGTCTGCGGATAGAGGCCCGGTTGCAGAGGCGGAGGTGTCGCCGCACATCCTATGAGACCAGTGCCGATCCTGCAGGAGACCCTAGCTCCATGGGAGGAGCCCATGAATTTGGGCACCGACAAACCCCGCTTGTCACGAATGGAGATGGACAGACGGCGCACAGGGGGGTTGTGTTTTTATTGTGGGGATCTTGGACACCTGGCCACAGCTTGCCCCAAGAAGAGTAGGGGAGTTGCGAGGTTTGAGGCATATCCCTCAGCTCTAGAACAACGTGTCGGAAAATGGGCAGAGCCTGATCTGAGGGAAACTGTAGGTCGAACGCAGGCCGAAAGGTGGACAGGCCTCCACGGCACATGATCTTAGCAGCACACATCCTCTTGTCGGGTAGTCTGCAGGGAATTCCGGCCCATGCCTTGGTCGATTCCGGGGCTACCACGAACTTTATGGATGAGGTTTTTGCTGCAAAGTACAATGACCCTCTGTGTCCGGAGGACCCACTGATGCAGGTCGAGACCATTTATGGCTGGGTTTTTCTGTCTGGGCCTATCAAGGCCGCCATGCAGCCCTTGCGCCTGGTCCTCGGGGAGCACGAGGAGGCCATCCAATTTTACTTTGCTTCGGGCCTGCATTTCCCCGTGATCCTGGGTTTGGCTTGGCTGCAGGCGCACAACCCTCAGATTTATTGGTCGCAGAACCTGATCACGTTCCCGTCCCTGCAATGTGTCGACCACACCCATCATATTTGCACAGGCCAGGTGCTCAGCTCACCCCGGGTGGCCGTGCCGCCAGATTTAGCGGAGTTCGCGGATGTCTTCAGCGAGCAGGAGGCAGATCAACTGCCACCGCACCGGCCTTATGACTGTCCAATTGACTTATCCAAGCCCGAGTTGGCTGCATTGCGGGACTTTCTAGACAAGAACCTCGCCCAGGGGTTTATCTGGCCCTTGTCTTCGACACTGTCTGCCCTGGTCTTGTTCGTTAAAAAGAAGACCTGAGAGTTTGTTGCGATTACCATCACCTGAATGCCATCACGGTGCGTAACCATTACCCACTACCCCTGATTCCTGAGTTGTTGGAGGGGCTCCGGGAGGTGACGGTGTTCACGAAACTGGACTTGCGTGGGGCTTATAACCTAGTCTGAGTCAGGGCGGGGGATGAATAAAAGATGGTCTTTGGCACACGGTAGGGACATTTCGAGTACATGGTCATACCGTTTGGATTGACCAATGCTTGATTTGATTTGATTTGATTTATTCAGTTTATTCAGTTTGTATGCCACCCTATTCCCAAGAGATTCAGGGCGGCTAACAATCAAAAAGGGAGGGGGGTACGGAATAAAAATAAAAAGACAAACACATTTAAAAAACCAGTCATAACAGTCATAACTGAAAAATTCAACAGCCCCAGGCCTGCCAGAACAGCCAGGTCTTAAGTGCTTTACGGAAAGCCGGACGGGTGGTGAGAGTCCAAATATCAACAGGGAGATCGATCCAGAGGGCCGGAGCAGCCACAGAGAAGGCCCTCCCCCAGGGAGTTGCCAGTCAACACAGGCCGGCAGATGGAATTTGGAGGAGGCCTAGTCTGTGGGATCTGATAGGTCTTTGGGAGGTAATTGGCAGGAGGCGGTCTCTCAAGTACCCAGGTCCGATACCATGTAGGGCTTTAAAAGTAACGACTAGCACCTTGAAGTGTGTCCGGAGACCAAGGGGCAGCCAGTGCAACTCGCGGAGGATAGGTGTGACATTGGTGTACCAAGGTGCACCCACAATTGCTCACGCGGCTTCATTCTGGACAAGCTGAAGTCTCCGAATACTCTTCAAGGGCAGCCCCATGTAGAGCGCATTACAGTAGTCCAGTCTTGAGGTCACGAGGGCATGAGTGACTATTCGAAGGGCCTCCCGGTCCAGGTAGGGTCGCAATTGGTGCACCAGGCGAACCTGGGCAAAGGCCTCCCTGGTCACAGCCGACAAATGGTGTTCTAAAGTCAGCTGCGGGTCCTGGAGGACTCCCAAATTGCGAACCCTTTCTGAGGGGCGTATAATTTCGTCCCCCAGGCTGAGAGATGGAATAGCTGGACCACCTTTGGGAGGGAGCATCAATAGCCACTCGGTCTTGTCGGGATTGAGCACAAGCTTGTTCGTTCCCATCCAGACCCTAACATCCTTCAGGCACTGGCACATCACTTCAACCGCTTCACTGAGTTGGCCTGGGGCAGACAGATACAAATGTGTATCATCCGCGTATTGATCCTGTGCCATCGTATGATCTCACCCAGCGGCTTCATGTAGATGTTAAATAGGAGGGGGGACAGGACCGAACCCTGCAGCACCCCATACTTGAGGGGTCTAGGAGTCGATCTCTGCCCTCCGACCAACACCGACTGTGACCTGTCCAAGAGGTAGGAGGAGAACCACCAAAGAACGGTGCCTCCCACTCCCACCTCCCGCAATGGTTGCAGAAGGATACCATGGTCGATGGTATCGAAGGCCGCTGAGAGGTCAAGGAGCACTAGGATAGAGGCGTGGCCCCTATCCCTGGCTCTCCAGAGGTCATCGATCAGCACGACCAAAGCAGTTTCCGTCCTGTAGCCAGGTCTGAATCCAGACTGAAAGGAATCCAGATAATCAGTTTCATCCAAGGACCGCCAGAGTTGAAAGGCCACCACTTTCTCAACAACCTTCCCTACAAAGGGGAGGTTGGAGACTGGACGATAGTTACTCAAGATGGCTGGATCCAGAGACGGTTTCTTCAGGAGGGGTCTCACCACCACTTCCTTTAGGAGGAGCAGGAAGGACCCCTCCCGGAGAGAGGTGTTAACTCTCCTCTGGATCCAGCCGCGTGTCACCTCCCTGCTGTTCGAGGCCAGCCAGGAGGGGCACGGGTCCAGTATACAAGTGGAGGCACTCACCGCTCCCATGGCCTTGTCCACTTCCTTGGAGCGACAAGTTGAAACTCAGTCCATAAACTCCGCTCAAGACCTTCCCCCGGTACCTCGGCTGGCACCGAGCAATTGGAGTCTAGGTCCATCCGAATCCGAGAGACTTTATCTGCTAAAAACTGAACAAATTTCTCAGCTCTACCTTGTAAAGGGTCATCCGCATCCCTCCCTTTCAAGAGTGAGTGGGTTATTCTAAACAAGGCGGCTGGGCGCCATTCAGTGGATGCAATAAGAGCGGCAAAATGCGCACATTTCGCTGCCCGTATTGCCACGAGATAGCCTCTGACATAAGCTCTCATCTGTGCTCGGTCTGACTCAGAGTTACTGGCCCTCCAGCGGTGCTCTAGATGTCTCTTTTTGCGCTTCATCTCCCGGAGTTCCTCGGTAAACCAAGGAGCTCTCCTGGATCCGCTGCCTTGGAGAGGCCGTAAAGGCGCAATCCGGTTTAGAGCCTCCACCGCCACTGTATTCCAGGCAACGACCAAGGACTCCACCGGACTGTGGACAAGAGTGTCAGGTATTTCTCCAAGCGCCATCTGAAATTCCATAGGGTCCATCAGGCACCTGGGGCAGAACCACCTAATCGGTTCCTCCTCCCTACAGTGGGGGATAGGTTTCCGAAAGTCAAGCCTCAGTAGGAAGTGATCAGACCATGACAAGGGCAAGATCTTAATACCCCTCAAATCTAGATCACGTCTCCACTGCTCCGAGAGGAATACGAGGTCAAGTGTGTGACCCGCTGAGTGGGTCGGACCCCGAATTACTTGGGTCAAGTCCATGGCTGTCATGGAAGCCATGAACTCCTGCGCCCCATCAGAGTGATCACTGAGCGAAGGCAGGTTGAAATCCCCCAGTACCATAAGCCTGGGGAACTCAACTGCCAGCTCGGCTACTGACTCGAGGAGCGAGGGGAGGGCTGTTGCAATGCTGTTGGGAGGAAGGTATGTTAACAACAAGCCCACTTGACCATTAAGGTCCAACTTCACTAGCAAGGACTCACACCTGACAAGCTCTGGAGCAGGGATCCTACGAGGAACTAAAGTCCCTCGGATGATGATAGCCACTCCCCCACCCCTTCTCTGGGGTCGCAGCTGATGAAGCACCTGAAATCCTTCTGGGCACATTTCAGTGAGGGGGACTCCTCCCTCTGGGCCCAGCCAGGTTTCAGTAATACATGCCAGGTCTTCCCCCTCGTCTAATATTAGGTCCCGGACGAGGGGAGCCTTGTGAACCACAGACCTGGCATTTAGCAGCAACAGCCTGAGACCAGGGCCCTGACAACTCTCGCCATCTGGCCTTGGAGTGGAACTAATAGGGCCGGAAGGAGGGATCGCTGTGACGTAGCGGACCCTCCTTCCCCAGTAATGGCTAGCCCTAAAGTTCCCGCCGTACCTGCTCCTCCCCGTCATGACCATAATGTTCCAGCCCACCCCCGTGTCCGTAGCCCCCATTCCCCCCCATAGCCGCCGCTCTCTCCTGCAGGCCATTTAAATCAGACATTCTAAGACTGGGATTGAGCCTGGGCCCCCTAACTCTTCTGCGATAGCACTCAGTGAAGGAGGCACCAGGTTGTAGCCCCAGTCCTCTCAAACATACACATACATTCACCCAAGCAATCCCCACATAATAGTTAAAAACACAGAGTACAACAATAATAGGTTAATAAAAAAGTGGGCTCATTCATTCAATCGCGCACATATCACATGCCCTGCCCATACAAGTTAAAAATTGCGCAACTGTGCAAAAATTTCATACAAGGTTTGTACTAATGTGGAAGAGGAAGTCTAATGTTCCTAATCTTCTCCTCTGCGAAGTCCAGCAGGGAGGGCAAGGTCCAAAAGTCTGAAATGGTTGAAGAGTTAATGTTGGTTGGAAGGAGGTGCGAAAACAAGCTCCCTGCCTACGTCCTCTTCATCCCCTGCTTTCTCTTTCTGAAAAGATTGAGGCATAGAATAGTATGCAGGATGATATACGGGAATCTCAGCGAGGCCGGAGATGGATTCAGGAGTCCCAGCTCACTCCAAGATGGTGGTCCAGAGGGCGAAGGCAGGCGTAGGAGTGGCCGGAAGGCAAAATGGCCGTAGGTGGCAATGGCTACAACAGCGAGAGCTGAGAGGCCGATCATGGTCGTCAATGGCCGGAATTGCAGCAGTCGGAGCACAACCCCCCGGCAGCCGAATCTAAACTGAAAAGGACTGCGTCCATGATGGAAGGGGGGGTGGAAGGGGAGGCACCACTCTCAACAGCTGAGCCGTGGCGTCCTCAAAGCGGCATCAGCAAGCCAGCGGGCTAGCAACCCCAACCCCCACCCTAACCCTAACCCTAACCCTAACCCTGACCCTAACCATGACCCTAACCCTAACCCTAACCCTGCTCCTAGCACTGAACATAAGCCTAACCCTAACTCTAACCCTAACCCTGACTCTAGCCCTAACCCTAACCTTGGCCCTAACCCTAACCCTAACCCTAACCCTGTCCCTAGCCCTAACCCAGCAACAGCAAAACAGCGGTTGTAGCGGTTGGGCAGCAGTAGCAGCGTCGGGGCTCCTCCAAGACGGGCCTCTGAACAGCTGAGACCGCAGCATTCTCCCAGCCGCAGCATTCTCCCAGCGGTGTCGGAGAACCAGCGGGCCAACAAGCCAGCCAGCAGGACAACGATGGTCGTGTCAGCCAAACAACGAAACAGCAGCCGTGGAAGGTCAGGACAGCAGCATGGCAATCACAGCAGGATCAGGCTCCCCAGGCAGCCACAGCAGAGTCAGGGCTCCCCCAGAGCAGAACAGCTGGGCCGCAGCATCCTCCAAACAGTGGAGGCGCGGCGTTCACAAAGCGGCATCAGCAAGGCTTGAGGCTCTCCCGGAACAGCTGGGCCGTGGCATCTACCATGGCGTCTTTCAAGCAGCGTCAGCGTCTATCACAAATGGCAGCCTTGGAGAGGGATATCTCTTCTATTCACTGCCGGCACCAGCACCCTTATAAATTTCTCATGCCTTAGCCTCTCCTTGGCTCAATTTCTGAGCTCAGTTTCACCTCTTCCTCAGCTGTTTTTTCTTGAGCAGAGCCGAAGCGGTGAGCTCGGCATACATATTCCTTGCACATGCGCAGATGGTCCGGCAGTCTTCCAACACTTCATGAATGATATCTTCTGGGACCTCTTGGATCAGTTTGTCATCATTTACCTGGATGACATCTTGATCTACTCGACATCTCGGAAGGATCATCAGCAACATTTACGCCTGGTCTTGCAACGACTCTGAGAGCATCGTTTGTTCGCAAAGCTGGAGAAGTGTCAGTTCTGGCAGACTACCATCAAGTTCCTGGGGCACCGTATCTCCCCTGAAGGAATTGCGATGGATCCGGGCAAGGTGGAGGCGTTGCACACTTGGCAACCTCTTCGGCATATGAAGGATGTTCAGAGACTTCTTGGGTTTGCCAACTATTACCGGACCTTCATCCCCAGCTTGGATTTCTTGACCGTGCCCCTCACTCAGCTCCAGCAGAAGAAAGTGCTGTTTCGCTGGGGGGCCATGGAGCAACAGGCGTTTGTGGCCCTGAAGCATGCCTTCACGAAGGAGCCGATCCTGAAGCACCCTGATCCCCATCGTCCATTTGTGGTGGAGGCGGACGTGTCTGACATCGCGGTGGGTGCGGTGTTACTGCAGGCTCATGCCCCTGATGGTACCCTTTTCCTTTGTGCTTATTACTCACAGAAATGCAATCCTTCTGAAAGCAATTACACCATCTGGGAGAAGGAGTTGCTGGCTATCAAGGTGGTGTTTGAGGCCTGGAGGCATCACCTAGAGGGGGCCAGGCATCAAGTCCTGACAATGGCGTGCAAGTTGAACCAGCGCCAGATCCAGTAGTCTCTGTTCTTTGCCCGGTTCAACTTCAAAGTGACCTACATTCCAATTGCACAAAACCAAAGGGTGGATGCCCTGTCCAGGAAACCGGAGTACTCTGACACTGCAGATGCTCTTCTACCCCGGACCATTCTACTCATCGAATCCTTTGCTGCAGTTCATGAGCCCGTGGACTTACGGTCTCTGATATGGGATGCGCAGCGAGGCGATGGGTGGGTGGAGCAATGGAGGACAGAGGTAGGGCTGGCTTCCCCATGAACCTTCGACGATGACCTTTTGAGGTACCAGGACTGGCTCTGTGTGCCCGCAGGGCCCCTCTGTGCACTTGTTCTCTCCCAGTGTCATGACAATCCAGTGGTGGGACATTTTGGCCTTTTCAAGACTTTGAACCTGGCCTCCTGTACTTTCTGGTGGCCCCGCTTATGACACAACATGCAGAAGTACGTCACGTCATGTGTACAGTGTTGACAGGCCAAGTCAGTGACAGGAGCTCCTCCAGGCCTGTTGCAGCCATTGCCGACCCCGGACAGACCCTGGGGAGCCGTGCCCATGGACTTTCTGACAGAACTGCCTCCATCTTCAGGGTTTACCACGGTGGTCGTGGTAGTGGACATGCTCACCAAGATGGTGCATTTCGTCATCTGTCGGAGATTGCCAACAGCCCACGCCACCGCCCGCATGTTCATCCAGCACGTCTTCCGGCTGCACGGCCTACCTGACCAGGTGGTGTCAGACCGTGGGATGCAATTCACAGCCCAGTTCTCGAAAGGGCTGATGGAGGCTCTAGACGTCCAGATTTGTTTGTCCTCGACGCACCATTCTGAGACCAACGGGGGGTGGAGAAGGTGATTTGGATCTTGGAACAGTACCTGCTCTGCTTCGTGAATCAGCAGGAGAACAACTGGGTGGAGTACCTGGCCATGGCGGAGTTTGCATTTAACAACTTGCAGCATACCTCCACACGGACGACGCCCTTCATGGCTAACATCGGGTATCACCCTTACTTTTTCCCTCTTACCCCAGTGGACTCCCCAGTCCCCGCAGTGCAGGACTTCCTCTCAGAGCTCCAGGTGGTCCACCAAGTGGTGCACTGCTATTTAAATCAAGCAAAGGAGGACTATAAGAGGGTGGTGGATAGGTCTCAGCATGCGGTACTGGAGTTGGCTGTGGGAGATCGCGTGTGATTGTCCATGCAACATCTTCCATCCCACCAGCTGGCTAAGAAGTTGGACCAGCAGTATCTTGGGCCGTTCCCCGTGGAGACCGTCATCAACCCGGTGGCCTATCGCCTGACCCTACGACGCTCTATGCAAGTGCACCCGGTGTTCCATCGCTCGCTCCTGATCCCTAAGTGGTCGGCTTGTCCTTTCCACCAACTGTCTCCCCCCAGCTGTCACCGTGTACTGCCACATGAAGTGGCCCAGATCCGAGACTTGAGATGGCTAAAGGGACGTTTCCAGTACTTGGTAGATTGGAAGGACGAGGGGTCAGACGGGGGGACCTGGACTGATGAGATGGATGTGCATGCCCCTGCTTTGGTGCGAGCCTATCATGTGCAATATCCTGCGAGGCACCCCAAGTTTCAGACCCGGGGGAAGGGCCCTGCGGTGGTTGATAGTGTTGTGGCCCAGCAGGAGCCATTGGAGCTGCAAACAGACTCTGATAGAGAGGGACCCTATGAGTCAGCTCTGGAAGATGTGGAGAACCCTGGACAGGGTTCAGACTCTGAGCAGTGGCCAGAGAGGCTGGTTGGTCACCAGGAGGTGCCTGAGGCATGGAGCAGCAGTGAAAGCCAAAGGGAATGTGCCAGTGGTGGCACACTCCCTTTTTGGAACCTCTTCTGTAGGTGTGGCCTGCTTTCCGGGTCCACTGGTGGAACCTCTTCTAACCGGTTTGGTAGATTTGACGAACCGGTTCTACCAAATAGATGCGGACTGGTAGGAACCCACCTCTGGAGTGTGCCCATGACATCAGGCCCTGGAGCAGTGGTGAAGATGTCAGGCCTTTGAGCAGTGATGAGTTTCAGAGGGAATTGGTCCCGGACGCCCTGCAGAGGCAGGCGGATAAACGCCAGCAGCAATTAAGGAGACAAAGGAGATAATTGGAACCAGGTGGTTGTGATTAGGTCCTTCCCAAGAGAGTATATAAGGAGAGACTTTGGGAGGAGGCTGTTTGCAGGATTCAACTAATATACTAATGCTGGAGAAGCTCTCGTGTGTATTTCTTATCTTGGAAGTCTGGGTTGCTGCCAAAGTCTTGTCGGTGTGTTAATTTACTGTGAATAAATTGTCTAGCAGTAATCTTGTGTCGGCGTGCTTCACCATACGCAGGAGGGTAAGAACAGGTTTCATTAAATTGACTCTTTTTTTTAGCAGCAGAAGAAATCTTATGTCAGATATTTATACTCACTATATTTGTGCACATCACACTTCATCTGCTTCAAAAATACATATACACTTATTATTTTTTCCAATATATTTTAGACTGTTTTTGTTAAAAATCTATACCGTGTATGGGTTCTGGGGAGTTGGGTGGGGGAGGTTATGGGGGGTTGTGGGGAGGGTGGGGAGGAGGGATATATATCAGGTTTGACGAGACGTGTTAGATTTTAATGTAATTTGACCCCACATGTATACTGTTTTTTCTTATATTTTCATTACTATTATTATTACTATTTTTTCTTTAAAACTAGGATATGTTAAGCATATTGACATGTAGCAGAAATACACCAATGAGAGGAGGAGTGGGAAACAGAAGGGAGAAGAAAGATGGGAAGAGAGGGATAGGAGAGAGGGTAAGCGGGGAACATGAGAAGGATAAGGAGGAGTGGATTGAAGAGAGAGGAGCAGTAGAAAGAAAGGGGAAGTAGAGTAGGAAAGGATGATGGAGGGAAGATAGAAAGTTGGAGGGTGGTAGAAGAAAGAGGTGTATGGAGAGCAGAAGAGCTATAATGGGTTTCTATTTTTCTGGGCATTGTTGACAAGAGGAACTGATGTAATTATTATTTAATACTATATGATACGGGCTATGTATAGTATACATGTGAGTGTGTGTTATGAAAATGGAAATAAAAATATTTATAAAAAAAAATACATATACACTCATGTGTAATTGAAACAATCAGTATAATGTCTGATCACATATTTGCCAGAAAGGAATGCATTGGCATAGATCACAATATGATGGATTGATTTTGTTACTTCGTATATGGTAGGCTAGAACAATAACAATAACAGATATTATTCAGATTTCCAAGGTTTAGATCAAAAGCTGCTCAAGAGTTCCCAAAACTCTTTAAGACCATTAACAAATATCATTATCAAGGGATGAGATGATCCATCCTGTAAAAAAAGCCCAATGCAAATGATTATAAAATACTAGGAAGGAGAATGAAGACACTTGGAATGTCTTCTACGTGAATGGTTTCTAAGAGGGAAAATTGATCTGAGCAATTCTAATGAAGTAATTTTTATAATTATACACCAGCATGGTAGAAAATGAATTCATTTATACAAATACATTATACAGATGGAAAAGTCTAGCACATAAGTATTTATATCCTATTCAAAGAGCATGTCCCCTGTATGTATGCCTGAAAAAAAGTCAAAGAAAATTACTTAGCTTAATTTTTTTTCCAGAAATAGAACATTCACTACACTACACAGAGAGGAGTCAGAGAGTAAACCCTTAACCCTCTACCTACACCCTACTGCCCTCTTGTAGTCAGTAGAGCATAATGTGTTAAAGAATCATTGCACCAAATTTCACTATCTGACACTTTCTTCACTCCATTCAACCAAAGGATATGACCTGGGGGGGGCATAGAAAGAGGGGGGGAAAGAGAATTGGAAGCAAAAAGAATAATTTGGGTTATCATGGGATTCATTTTTCTGATGTAGGACTCACAGCAAAAGAGGAGCTGCCAGTGATAGAATAACAGACAAGCAAAGTTGCCTTTATGCAAATTCAGACTCCTGAAGAGATGCAAGGTTCTAGGTGGTAGAAGATCACTGAAGATGAGTCCATCCACAACATAATTCCAAGGGAAAAGATGGCCAGCATTGTACTAACCACAAGACTTTCCAAATTGAAAGCCAGTTTATCTAGTGTTTAAAGCACTAAGCTAGAAATGGAAAATTGTGGTTCTATCCTTAGTCACTATCTCTCAGCCCAGCCCAATTCACGGGGTTCTTATTGTAGAAGAAATAGAAAGAAGGGGAATTAGGTATGCTCCCCACCTTGAGTTGTTTACAAAAATAATAAAAGCAGGTTATAAATTAAATAAATAAACAAATAAACAATTAAGAGCTAACAAAATCCTTTCCTTAATTACTTTTAATAATGACTTTTTCTTGTCTTTGGAACCTTTTCTCCCTTGAAACTCTGCTAGGCATAGAGACATAGTACCAACGGCATATATTGCTGTCAGGGAGATAATTTCTGTGGTGCAGAGCAAATTGGGCCATAAATTAATTTCCTACATTCTGGTATCTCCTGGAGTCAGAAACAGAAGAGAGGTAGAATCTATTTATGTACCTTAGCTGAATGCAATTTGCCTAGTTAACTGTTCATGGTTGAAAAAAATAGAACCAATAGTTTTCTATTTTGAAATAATATGAATAAAGGCAACATTAAATTATTTAGCTATAAGGGTTTCTGTGCTGGGTTTTTCCCATTTAGTCCTGAGACATTTCTAATCCAATAGCACACTAGGACCCTCCACACAAGTTGGAACAAATGTGTTTTGAAGAAAACTTTAAAACCTAAAAGATTTCAGTCTGAATTCTGTGAGAGAATAACAAGTGGACCTAGAATATAGTATGGCATCAAGTCTTAGGACGGGGATTGGAACCTCTGCACAGATGTGGAATCACCCAATCTTGAACATTCAAACACAAAAAGAAATAGTTCAGGTTATATAACCAAGGCTTCAGTGGTGGGATTTAACAATTTTTACTACCAGTTCTGTGGGCTTGGCTTGTGGGTGTGGTGTGGCTTGGTGGGCGTGGCTTGGTGGGCATGGTAGGGGAAGGATACTTTAAAATCTCCATTTCCACTCCACTCCAGGAGAAGGGTACTGCAAAATCCCCATTTCCTCCAATCATTTGGGACTTGGGGAACAGAGTATAGATGGGGGTCGGGCCAGTCAGAGAAGGCATTTACCAGTTCTCTGAACTAATCAAAATGTCTGCTACTGGTTCTCCAGAACTCGTCAGAACCTGCTGAATATCACCTCTGGTATAGGCTTTTAGCATTTGCACAGACTATGAAGAATAAAGAAAAGCCTGATGTGTGTTATAGATTGATTTTCCTGAATTTGTAGAAGATTTGCCTGAACTTATGCAATGTTCAAGGAATAGATATACAGTAATAATAAGGGACATATCATCTCCCCAAATATCTATTGGAAAATCAATTCAGCCAATTTTCCAAATGTTGTTGTCAGTTGTATTTTTTACAAGGTTAAAGGAGAGACAAGAAGTTTCCAAGAAGGAAGACTCTATTTGAAAAGATAAAAGTAATGGGAATCTCAGCAGGAGGCTATCATGTCTCATTGGGTTTCAAGATATTGCAGAAAAGTAAATTAGAGTGTACACATGAAAACCTCAAGAAAGAGAAAGTGTCTGCTTCTTAGTAAAGTTAGCAGGATGGTAAGAGAGTGGATGAGGAAGAGCAGATGTTCTAACTCCTATTTTGTTTTTGGTTCTTATCTTACTGCAAAGAGAAACTACATTCCTAGAGGACCTAAACAGGACCACAGGTACAAGGAGGAAAAGTCAATATTAGTTAAGTATGATGATCATTAGACCCAAAGGTGCTTTTTCAAAAGGCAAAGTCCGGTTGCTTTTTGAAAAGCACCTTTGGGACAAATATGATCTGGATCATTGAAAATATCCACAGATAATTATAAGAGAATACCTGACTACCATGAATCTTTTTAAATCTCAGAGATGAATCTGTAAGTATTAAAGGAGCTGTCATTTTGGAATCTTTTCATATGATATCTGAGAAATAGGAAGTAGGAAGACCATGCAATCTTTGCTTTATATATATATTGTGTTATATTTGTGCTGATAAATAAATAAAGGGAAACTAGTATAGATCTATTTCAAGCTATTTAGCTCTCATCAGCTAGCCAAAACCTTACTGGGATTCGAACCTGTGCTATATTACATCTTAGGCAAACGTCTTAGCAATTAAGCCACAAGTTCTCCTCCTTATCAGCAGAAGCCAGGGAAAAAGGTATATATTTAGTGTCACAGCCCCTGGTAAGCCCCAATTATGGGAGGAAGCTAACAGCTTCCATTATCTGTCAATCGGATCATCACAAGAGTCCATCACGACAGAAACCCAAATTTTTACTGTTGCCTTTGTTACACATTTTGTGTTATATTTGTGCTGATAAATAAATAAAGGGAGACTAGTATAGATCTATTTCAAGCTATTTAGCTCTCATCAGCTAGCCATACCCTTACTGGGATTCGAACCTGTCCTGTATTACATCTTAGGCAAACGTCTTAGCCATTAAGCTAGCCGATGAGAGCTAAATAGCTTGAAATAGATCTATACTAGTCTCCCTTTATTTATTTATCAGCACAAATGTAACACAAAATGTGTAACAAAGGAAACAGTAAAAATTTGGGTTTCTGTCGTGATGGACTCTTGTGATGAGCCAATTGACAGATAATGGAAGCTGTTAGCTTCCTCCCATAATTGGGGCTTACCAGGGGTTGTGACACTAAATATATATATACATATATACATATATACATATATACATATATGCATATATGCATATATGCATATATGCACACACACACACACACACACATATATTAAAGCCTTCAGATGCTCAAGTCTTAGAGGACTTGCATAACTATAAGTATCATTTACACACACACACACACACACACACAATGTATCCCTGTAAACAAGTCTTTCTATTTTGCTTTAGTAACAAACCTTATTGCTTAAAAAAACTGTCTTCCAACTTTACTTCTATAATATATATTGTATGCCTTTTTAATCAATTACATTTTGTTTAATTGCATTATACAAGACCATTTCAAACATATACACATAAAATAAAAATGAGGAACACACTACTCCTCCCCCCCAAAAAAGAAGAAGAAAAGGAAACAAGCAGACCAACACAAGCACAACCAAAATTTCATTTAAAAAAATAATAATAATAGTTTTTACAGCAAAAATACCGACATCCATTTGGAACAGTTTGATTTAGAGGAAGTGTGAATTATTTTCCTCTAATTTTACATGCAAAGCTTATGACCATTAGATTGGCAATGCCTGGGAGGATTTGGACATTGGCCAGTTAAACTATTAGCAAAGATGATTCTGGGTTGCTAAGGAGGACATGGCAAGCAAGAGCTGGATTAAAGAAGAAAGTATTTCTAGAATTGAGAGGGGGAAAAACAATTAAAGGGATTAGGTTTCTTTGTAGGGAATTAAAAGTGGTAGGCATTTGGAGGATTCTTTTTCTTCCTCTACCAAATACATACAGTAGGTCTGAATAAAGTGGGTCAATGCATGAGTATCCCAATGCAGGCACATACAAATACACACACACACACACTAAATACTGCTAAAAATTCTAAATTTCCCAATCCTCTGTCTCCATAGTGCAGCAAACATCAATCATTTCAGGACATTTTCTTTTGTTTTCCTTATCAGCTGTCTTAAGATAAACAATCAGGACATCAAAATAAAACATGATCATTTTATTTCATAGTGTGTAGCCAGAGCAACAATGGTGCCTACATATGTCTGACACATGGCAGAACATGGCATGTCCATAAGAGCCTTACCAGCCACCTGTGGACACATCATGGACAGCCTACAACTGTTAGATGTCAAGCTCCTCTTCGAACACAATGGATGAACATAATTGTGTAGCTATGGAGCAGAAAAATCATTTGTGTTATTTGTCTCATTTTGACAATTAAAAATAATCTGTGGTTCCCTTTTATGAGCATAAGAGTGTCTGCAGAAGAGTGGCACTTCAGCCACACTATATAGTCATTTTCACTTTGCCTGTAGAAGAGACTCTTGAAGGGTTAAGCATTTAACACTGCTGCAGAGAGAATGTATATTACACAAGGATAGACTTAGATAATTTTGAGGCTAATGTAATCTACAAATATTTTTCCAAAAACAGCACTGCAGGTACTATATGTGCTATTAGCAGCTAATTTATTTTTGTATTTATTATTATATGGTTAATCTTTGGTGAGATTCACACCCTTTATTTTTTAAATTTTATTTCATTATTTGTTGTTGTTGTTGTTGTTGTTGTTGTTGTTATAAACAATTGTATCACAGCGGCCAGTTGTTTCGCCGGATTTGGCATTGGTTACTAGTCGGGCCCCACCCAGGGGCCTAGGACGTCGTAACGTATTTTTGTAATATGCGTGCAGATCCAAGCAGTGCGGCTTTTTGTATTTGACTGATGGTGATTTTGTCAATTTTTAACTGTTTTAAATGTAATTCCAGTGCTTTTGGAATAGCACCCAATGTGCCAATTACCACTGGAATTACCACTGCTGGTTTGTGCCATAGTCGTTGAATTTCAATTTTTAAGTCCTGGTATCTTGCTATTTTTTCATGTTCCTTCTCGGCGACCCTGCTATCACCTGGTATTGCGATGTCTATGATTGTGACCTTATTTTTGTCAACCAGTGTGATGTCTGGTGTATTATGCGCCAGTATTTTGTCTGTTTGTATACGGAAATCCCACAAGATCTTGACCATCTGATTTTCGGTGACTTTTTCAGGCTGATGTTCCCACCAGTTTGTTGCTGTTTTAATATTATAATTTTTGCACAGATTCCAGTGGATCATTTGTGCTACTGAATTGTGCCGCAATTTATAATCAGTCTGCGCAATTTTTTTACAGCAGCTGAGTATGTGATCAACAGTTTCATCAGCTTCTTTGCAAAGTCTGCATTTGGCATCATCAGAGGATTTTTCGATTTTGGCGTTAATGGCATTTGTGCGGATAGCTTGTTCTTGCGCAGACAGGATTAGTGACTCTGTTTCTTTCTTTAATGTACCTGTTGTTAACCATAACCAAGTTTGTTCACTGTCCACTTTATCTTTTATTTTTTCCAGAAATTGGCCATGCAGTGCTTTATTCTGCCAACTCTCCATTCTTGATTTTATCACTTCTTTTCTATATTCTTGTTTCGTCTGTTGGGCCTTCAGTAGATTTTTGTTCTTTACTTCGATTAATAGATGTTCTTGACTTTCTTTTAAATAATCAGCCAGTGCATGTTTTTCTTCTTCAACTGTTTGCTTCACTTGTAATAATCCTCTGCCCCCTGATTTTCGGGGCAGGTATAGTCTATCAGTATCACCACGTGGATGTAAACTGTAGTGCATTGTCATTAGTTTCCTGGTTTTTCGGTCCAAAATGTCCAAATCGGCTTGTGTCCAGTTAACTATACCAGCTGTGTATCTTATAACTGGTATTGCCCAGGTATTTATGGCCTTGATTGTATTTCCACCATTCAATTTAGATTTTAAAATTTTCCTAACTCTGTTGGTGTACTCTCGCCTGACAGTAGTTTTTACTTCTCCATGCTTGATGTTATCCAACTGCAGAATGCCTAAGTATTTGTAGGCTTCATTTTCTTTGCAATTAATTAATTGGCCATTGGGCATTTCAATTCCCTCACATGCAGTGATTTTGCCCCTTTTTATGGATACAGTGGCGCATTTTTCCATGCCAAACTGCATTGAAATATCGGTGCTGAATACTCGGACTGTGTTTGTCAATGATTGGATTTCTATTTCTGACTTTCCATAGAGTTTCAAATCATCCATATATAGTAAATGTGAAATTTTTTCAGCTTCTTTGGCTGTTTGGTAGCCTAATTTCATTTTTTTAAAGATTACTGATAGTGGGATCATTGCGATGATGAAGAGAAGAGGTGAAAGTGAATCACCCTGGAAAATTCCTCACTTAATATTAACCATTCCGTAGATCTCATTCCCTACTGCCAACTCAGTTCTCCATTGTTTCATTGCCTTTTCAGTAAAGGATGTAATATTTTTGCTAATGCCAGTTGTTTCTAAGCATTTTATGATCCAACTATGTGGCAGTGAGTCAAATGCCTTTTTGTAATCAATCCAGACCATATTCAGGTTCGTTTTTCTGTTCTTACAATTTTCTAATATCATTTTATCAATTAGAAGCTGATCTTTTGTGCCCCTGCTCCTTCTTTTGTTGCCTTTTTGCTCTACTGGCAAGATGTTGTTTGTTTCCAAATAATCCATCATGTTATCTGCAATAATGCCTGTGAGTAATTTGAAGGTTGTTGGCAAGCATGTTATTGGTCTGTAGTTTTCAGGTGTTGTTCCTTTAGTTGCATCTTTCTGAATCAAGTATGTTTTTCCAGTTGTCAACCATTCATCAATTTGGCCCTTTTGTAAAATTTCATTCAGTTGCCTGGCCAATATTGCATGTAAACTGGTCAGATATTTGAGCCAGAAACCATGTAATTGGTCCTTTCCAGGTGATGTCCAATTCTTTACCTTTTTAACTCGATTTTTGACCATCTCAGTTGTTATTTCTAATACTTGCATTTGTTTGTTGCCAATGCTTTTCTCAAAGTCATGTATCCACTTTGCTTCCTTGTTGTAGTCCTTTGCATTTTCCCACAATTCTTTCCAGAATTCAACTGTGGCCTGTTTTTCTGGTTTTTCACTTTTGGTGTCACCATTTACATTAAGACTTTGATAAAAACACCGTTGGTCTGATCGAAATTGCTGATTTTGTTTATATTGGATGATTTGTGCCTCATATCTTTCAATTTTTCTAGCTGTTGCTGTTATCTGCTGTTTTACAATCTCTACAGCTTCATTGATGTTTCTTGTATCCAATCTATATCTCCTGATTAGCCGATCTATGATTTTGTTGTTTTTAAGCCGTTGCTCATGCATGTTCTTTAAGTTACTAGCATCTGCCCTTAATTTTTTGATTTTTTGTTCTAAACGGATTTTCCACTTTGGCTTTGATGCTTTTTCTGTTGTGTGACTAGGTACTTTAATTTTAATGCCTAGTTCATTAGTGACTATTACAGCTGCACTGTACATTAACTGGTTTGTTTCCAAGATGGATCTTGGTTCAATTGTTGAAAACACTGCATTAACCATTTTCATGATAGGGGCCAAAATTTTCTTAGGCACAGTTTTTAGTGATGGTAAACGTTGCCTTTCCTCATTAAGCAGAAAATGCTCCATGATCTTATCCTTCAATTCTTTTTGTTTTTGAGTTAGTTCATCAGTTGGTTCAGTGGTAACTGGTTCTAGTGGTGGTGATGTTTTTCCTCCCTGAGAGCTTCTTCTGGGAGTTCTACTATAATGTCTTTAGTTGTGTCTTGAATATCAGTTATTTCCGCTTGTGATATTGTTTTTTGGGTTTTGCAATTTGCCTGAATTTCCTCATGTTCAACTTCACTAAACACTTTATTCCGTATAATAAATCGCCTTTGATCTGCTAGTCGTTGTTCACTAACATTTGAATCTGGATATTGTTGTTTCCATAATTCATACATTCGCTTTAAATAGCCTCTTTTTTCTGGCTCTGAGTTGTAGTAACAGGCCATTATGGCACGGTTTTCATCTGCACTATATTTTTGTCGTTTTGTTGGCTGGTCCACTTGTAGCCCACTTGTCGACGGATGTCCAGGGACCCCAACATCCGCTGCGGCCCTTGTTAACCCGCGCGACGACCGATGCGGTATGGAATTCTTATTTGTTTTTTTCACCATATTGTATGGGTTGGCAGGGTTTTTTTTACGGGACCAGATGCCAACCTGACCCCAACCCTCCTCCTTTCTCATCCCGGCTTGGGACCGGCAACGGCAGAGTTGTTGTTGTTGTTGTTGTTGTTGTTGTTGTTGTTATTATTATTATTATTATTATTATATATATAAATATATATTTAAAAAATAATTTATATAGCTAGAGGTAAAGCTAGAGGTAAAGCTAGAGGTAAAGATTATGCTATCTTTGAGCAAAAAGGGAATGCTCATTAAAAAGTAAGAAAACCTGAATACAAAAAGAAACATTTGTTACTCATAAAAAATTGATGCTTATTGCAAGGTATAATCTAAAACATTGTTCCCTGTAACAAATGGAGAGGAAATGTATAGCCTACTGATTTTTTTAAAGTTAATAATTGGTACTGCCAAATACGAAAAGAAGTTCACAACGAAAGATGTTCTTGCATGGTTCTGATGATCTTATGATAAATTGTTTTATTTACTCAAAATATCCTTTGGATTTTAGGATAAAATTCCACTTGATGTGAGGTAGGATGTTGGAAAACCAGAAAAAAGTAGCACATGACAAAATGTATTTCTGGTTGTATGAATGTTCATGTGTGTAAGTGTAATGTTACATAGCTAACAACAACTTCTAGACATACATTAGTGTATGTAAATCAACGTTAGAAAAGGCATAAGAAAGTATTAGCAAAGGGGGAAGGATAAGGTGACCAGACATCCCGATTTCAGCGGGATGGTCACGCTTTATAACAATTTATCCCATGTCCCGGGCCGTTTTTAAAAAGTCCCGATTTTCTGGCTTTATGTTGAAAGCCCAGTGGATTTGCTTAAGAAATCCTAACCTGGGCAAGACAAAAGACACCCTGTCTAATCCCTCTCTGTCTCTGTCTCAGTACTTTCATTGAAAATATTAAAACATTAAAGCAACAAAACGGACCTCCCCCCGCCCCTTTTACTCACTTTTATAAGAAAAAATGACCAAATACCATAGAGCTCCAGGAAACACCTGGCTAGAGAGGTCGGGAGTGTTACTTCCTGGATTTTCCAGAGGGGAGGGGCACGGAGGTTGGAGGTCTGCTCCAAAATGGTGGCAAAGTTTCTTTGAAAAATATTTCCCTGACTAATTTCACCGTTTCAATTTGCTCAGTTCTTTGTATTAACATCTACATCATTCTGGGTTGACTTGTAGTGCAAGCCTGCTGGTAAGTGAGCTGGGTTTTTTTCTTTTATTTTTTTTAATGTATTTTAAAATAATATTTTATTTATTGTGCATAGGATTTTTTAAAATTCTGTGTGGATTCTTTTTTTAAATTGTCTTAGACTATTTAAAAAAAGATTCTATCCAAAATAAATTGAAGTGAAACCATGTTTAAAAATTCTATGCACAATACTTTGAAATATATTGTGCATAGAAAGAATAGTTTGAAATGTTTTACTTCAATTTATTCTATGTGGATTCTTTTTTAAAATTGTCTTAGGCTATTTAAAAAAAAGATTCTATCCAAAATGCAAAATACCAGCTGCAGTTATTCACTTAAGAACTGTGGCAAGAAAGGTGGTATAATGGGCTTAGTGACCAAAGTTACAATGGCATTGAAAAAAGTGACTGATGACCATTTGTCACACTTAGCGACCATTTTCACACTTAGTGACCATTTTCACACTTAGCGACCGTTGCAGCATCCTCATGGTCACACGATCAAAATTTTGATGTTTGGCAACAGTTACAATTTATATTTGTAAATGGTAGTTATGTTGAAATAAAAAAAATATTACAATACTATTTTTGCGTTGTATGAAAATTTTTGTTGCTCCGTATAAAATTTTTAATCACCCCCCCCCCCGGTCAAAGGTGTCCCTCTTTACCAATCTGAAAATCTGGTCACCTTAGGGAAGGAAGAATTATGGATAAGAGATAATGCATGGAAAGATTTTTGAAAAGCCAGCCAATTGGAACAAAGAATATCATGAACAAAGGAAAAATGTTTGATCAACATGTATTTTGTGTGTGGAGTGTGTGGAGATGCTGCAGCAATGCAGAACCACCAATGCATTCTCAAATTGTTTGGAAAGGTGGAGGAGCCTGGGATTGGAAGAGTGTAGAGTGTTGGTAGGGGAAGTGGTGGAACAACAAATTAAATGGATTGCATAATAGTTGAATAACAGCATGAACTCGTTGAACCCCTATCCTCTCGGATGGTGAAGTAATGGAATGGTGGCTGAGGACAGTTTGTTTGCTGCATGCAATTGATGGCAGAAAACTGGCTGTGTAGAGAGTCTGACAATACCACAGGTCAACTGCTCTTGATCCGGTCCCTATACTCCTAGCCATCAGATAAGCACCTAAGACCTGGCTTCTGCCCCAAGATCATGGACAGAGTGAGACTAATTGGAGAACTTAATGATGGACTGGATGTGAAAGTTTAACTTTGGTGCCAGATTTTAAGGTTTGTCAATTTAGTGTATGCATGCATGCGTGCGTGCGTGCGTGCATGCATGCATGCATGTATGTATGTATGTATGTATGTATGAATGAATGATGGTATATTGATGCTAATTTAACTTTTGGTTGGGAGCAGTCTAGAATTCAATAAGAGACAGGCAACTAAATGTTTTAAATAAAATAAATAAATTTAAATAAATAAGGAATGTAAGTAACTTTAATGTGTAGTTTGGAAGTGTGGTTATATTTGTGATGAGGATAGGCAGTTCCAGGCAACATCATCCATTCTTGCCCTCCAAATATAGTGACTGACAACAAGGCTGTGCAAATCCTAAAATAATTAAAAATATTATTTTTTGGGTATAGTTGTAATTATAGTTATAAAAGAATGTCACACATTGTGATCTGAAAGAAGAGAAACTGAACAATCCATTCCAAATTATGAAATGAGCCAACCTACTCTGGATTAACATAACCAACTCTGGATTAATACTATAAATGCTGAGTTCTTAACTAACCATTTTAGACTCTTCTTTTGTTTGATTTAATTAAAAAGTAAGAACTTGATTAACACTTTTATTGAAAGAAATGTTACACATGTATAAAACTTGAATTAACTTACTAGGCCTTTTAATTTGATTTTGGATTTATACTTTTTTTAGCTACATTGATTTTTACCAAACCCTTTTTCAGATTATTAATCCTGTGTTACAAAATTCCTTGCATCATTTCTCTTCTTTCTGCCTCTCTCTGTTCCGTGGATATATTTGTTTGCTAGCTATTGAAGTTGTTCTCTAATTCTTCAAAGTGTGCCTGTGAGAGAAAGCTAAACTCAGTGAAATCTTTTTACTTATATCAAAAGTGGTTATTGCCTTACATTATTGACAACATACAAATGATTGATACCTGTCACTCTTTCATCTACCTTCTAAGCTATACTATCTAAATAATATTTTTGTCATTATTTATGCAATTTATGTCTGTCTATAATGCTAAAGGAAATACAATCCCACTTCTCATCTTAATGTTAACATTTCCATAAACATTACACATTCCTAGTTGTTAACTGCCTCACTACTTAAATAGGTATGGAGAATCATTCCCCCATCTTTCTCTTTTCTTCTTATTTTCTATGGGCTTCTTTTATTTATTCATCTCTGGATAGCACAAAACCAATTCAAAATGAGAGCAGAGTAAGATATGCTCATTCAGAATGGTTATCATGGTGAGAAAGATGTATGTAGCAAGCTTCAAATTCTTTGCCACAGTTTGATTTCCCCTTTCCATGAAATGCTACTTTGTTCAAAGAACAATACTGTGATAGCAACCCCACTTCATTTTGGCTCACA
Source organism: Thamnophis sirtalis (assembly GCF_051295495.1). NCBI lineage: Eukaryota > Metazoa > Chordata > Lepidosauria > Squamata > Natricidae > Thamnophis > Thamnophis sirtalis. The sequence continues at coordinate 33,447,984 of NW_028261390.1, read as the reverse complement.
CTAATCATAACCCCATTTTATTTATTGATTTAGTTTCTTGCCTTTTAGCCCCCAAAGCTCCATTATAGTTGAAACTGACAAAAGTTAGTAGTACCTTGCCTAAAGCCACCCAGCAGTTTATTCATGGCTGAGCTAAGTTTTGAAATGTAGATTTCTAGTTCAGAGCTTCTGCTATTAGTCGTAAGCATTACTAGCCCAGTTTACTATCCAGACATTTCAACAGTGACAGACATTATTTCAGCTATATTGGAACAGGAAATGTAGTTCATTCCCCATCCCCACAACCATTGAACTCGAATGTGAATGTTCAAAATATAATTAAAATGGGACACACTGTTAATATGACCAAACTTATTTATGTAACATTTCTTTTTGTATAGGCTCAGAATCTAGGTAGCTTCTAATTAACCCTGGGATGGGAGACCACCAATGAATGTAAGAACTTACCAGTAACAAAGAACTTTCTCACTATATAAAGAAAGTGGCCAAAGGTTTTATGATTCTGTGAGGTTTCCAATTAGAAACTGGTAAATGTTAGCTTATATTAATTTAAAGACATCATCAGAGTTTCAAAGACATAAGAAGTGGTTATTATTCTGCAAAGATTAATGAAAAAAAACTATCTTTCTAGATCCTCTGGAAGGATCTAATAATCAAAAGTAACAAAATTATCAAAAGTCATCTGGTAAATTGTATGTAAATACCAATAGTACAATACAATAACAATACAATAATACACAATTCAGAAAGTTTCTTCCCAGTAAAAATCTATTGAAATTACCCAATAATAATAATACCAAGGAAAATCAACCACAGCCCCATGATTGCATATCTTAGGCATGCTACTAGAAAAAAAGAGTACAATGTATACCAGAATTATCTCTACATCAACCTAATTCACTGATCTTTGAGTCAAAGCTGCTGATGGACCCAAAATCCTGGTAGCAAAATTACAGATTGTAATGGTATGAGTGAATGATCTTGGAAGGCTGAGCAAAGAAGTGCTGCCTAGGAAATAATGAGATAAGGTCCATAGCCCACAGCTGCATAGTGGGAAAAGGAAGAGGCTCAACAGGGACAACCGATAAGTTTTTGGGTCCGAAAAAGATGACAGTGGAAGAATTGCATTTAACCACTGCGCCAAGGTGGCGCAGTGGTTAAATGCAGCACTGCAGGCTACTGCTAGATCAGCAGGTCAGCGGTTCAAATCTCACCGGCTCAGGGTTGACTCAGCCTTCCATCCTTCCAAGGTGGGTAAAATGAGGACCCAGATTGTTGGGGGCAATATGCTGACTCTCTGTAAACCGCTTAGAGAGGCCTGAAAGGCCTATGAAGCGGTATATAAGTCTACTGCTATTGCTATTGCTATTGCTAATTGTACTTTCAGACCTACAATATCATGTTATGTAATTTTACAGCAAAGTAGAATTAACTCATCTGATCCTGTTTGTCTGTGGTAAATCTAATAAACCTGACCCAGATACAGCTGTTACCTTATGCATATTCAATCCAATCCCAGCTAAAGATACCTGGACAATTCATTCCTGCTCAATTAAATAAAATCTTATTACACATACTCACCTGACACTGTAGAAATTTGCTTCATAACTAACAACATTTTCTGTTGCATCTGAAACCCCCGAAATTAACCACACTCTGGGCAATCCCTTCTAAGAAGCCACAAATCTTTCCCACTGACCACTAATGAATGGTGTTGCTGTCTAAAGGTTACTCCAATCAGGCAACATAATCATAACAATCCCCACCTGACTGTTGGCAAGCCACAGTAAAAATGAAATCTAACATTCCTGACAGACCCTTCTTCACAGCTGCACCTTCTGCTTCAAGAAAATGTTTCCACAGCTATTTTCTGACTTCCACTTGAAATTTCTCTTAAACATGCAGGTTTTTAAAAAGTCCAGAAAAGTTTGAATAGTTTCAGTTTGCAGTGAAAGAAAACAGGGAGGAGAGATGAGGATTAGTTTCACAACTTGCCATTACAAGATCCACAGCATTCAGGTTACAACTGTCTCATTGAAGATCTATTAGTTAGCTGTTAAATAGCTTGTTATATCATATCTTAGGAAGAAAAAGAAAGGCAAAGCTGATTGATGGGTGGTAGCTTATGGGTTAGCTCAGCAAGTTCCTCATTGGCACACCAAATACAACCATACTTTGAGTGTGTTGGAGCCAGAACACTTGAGTATTTTTCTGAAACAGGAAAGAACCAGCAGCACATTTTTGGGTGTGTTGCAGAGGTGGGTTGCTGCCGGTTTGGCCCGGATCAGCTGAACTAGTAGTAGCGGTGGCGGGAGGCTCTGCCCACCCACCCAGATGCTTCTGCACAAAAGCGTCGCACACCCAAGCGCATGTGGGAGTGCACCTGAACTAATAGTAAAAAAATTAGCAATCCACCTCTGGTGTGTTGTGCATAAAGGACATCTTTTAAAAAATAATAATTCAAATAATTTTAATACTTTGTCACAAACAGTAGGAAACAGCACTTGCAACATCATACAGTTTGTGACTATTGTAAGCAAAGGAAATGCATTCAAAAAAGGAGGTTGAGTGGCCTTACTTCTGCTAAGGAAACTGAGCAGCCATGCAAGTACTCTCCATTCAGAAATACATTGCTTTTAGTTATATTTGTCATAGAAAAGTGAGTACTTAATTAGTAAGCTGTAGTTTTGGGAGGAAAAAGTTATTAAATTCAGTCTTACTTCTTATGATTATAAAGTTAGTACTGCCCCTTCTGTTCCCTTGTTTAAAAAGACAATTTTTTAAACTAAATTCATTTTGCCTTCTCACCGATTTCATTACAAGAGTGGGCATGCCTTTTTACAGCCTTTTCAAACTGCTAGTTATTTTCTGACTTGCTCCTTTTCCAATGAAGATTATGGAAATGTATAAGTGGCTAATCTATTATTGAATTCTTTATGGAAACAATATTTCTCCTCTTAGCATTTTGGTGAGCCGAAATTATACACCATAGACAATCAGAGATAATTAACTGACCTTATGCTGACGCATGAAGTATATCTAATAAAACCTACTGAATATTATTTCATGTGTTCACCTGCAGCTCAAAGGCAAACGTGAATGGGATACTAAGCTAGGTTTAAAAGAAGCAGGTTAAACACCTTTCCACGTTTCTTTAGGCTTCATGCAATACTGTCTATCATCTTTCGCTAGCTTATGGATTCTTTCCTAATTAGTCAGAAATAAGATTGCAGGCTTCAATCAAGCTCAGCAAATCAACTGAGATTTGCACATTCAGTGTTCTATAGCCTAGCCAATTTAATATTTAACATATGGCACTTCATTGAGTTAGTTCCTATGGCATTCAGTTGCCTTAAAAAGGAGATGTAAAAGTTTCAGCTCCTATCAGTACTTGTATATATAATATAAAACACAATTTTCCAACTACAATAACTTATTTTCTGGTTTCAGACATCTGCTTATCTCTCACTTCAAATAAAAACAAGGCACTCACTCCTAAGATTATAAACATATTACGAAGTGAATTATTTCTCCTGATCAAAAACCTTCTAATTCTGAAAAGAAAGAAAAAAACAGAACACATGAATACATATTTTTATGTATTAGTTTTTCCATATCACCTGAATCTGATCAGTGAGTGACACAGAGAATAGGAAGAGAAGAAAAATACTTAAGACTATTCTTGACTTGAGAGAAAATAAACATTTCCAGTATGTTCAATAAATAAGTTTCCAAACATGGTTGATAATGATATAATGATATTTGTAAAATAAAGTAAAATGAAATATATAATTGCTTATATTTCCTTAGAAATTAATGCCACCTGCAGCAATTACATTTAACTCTACTACATGATAACTAACAATTTTCAATCTAGTTTTAATGTTTTTTTTGCTAAGATAGTTCTTGTTCCAAACACTGAAAGTCTTCTCTGTGAGATGTCCATGCTTTATTTTTTTTCTTTAGCTATGTTTAATTTTGTTTTCCTTTTCCCAGGATGTTGTAGGATACAGTTTCAATGTTGATTGTCAGCATTTTTTGGGTTCTGTAGTCATGATTTGGGATCATATTATTTATCTGTATTAATTATACCTTCCAGACTTCTGGTTTGGCGTTGCGCCGGAGCGAGCTGCCGACAGAGCTTCTGTTCGGTTCGCCCGGTCTTTGCACGAGCGTGGCCGTAATAGGCAAGGTCCCTTCGAGTTGCGAGGACCTGTGGAGAGGGGAAGCGTCGGAGCAGTGGAGGGAGAAAGGCGATCTCCCCCCACGAAGCGAGAAGCTCCCTCAGAGTGCGTGCAAAAGAGGTCGGCTGATTAATGGCCGACCAGAAGACGCGACTGCCAGCCTTCAACAAGGAAGGGAGGGACAGCTGCAGGGAACATTGCGGATTGAATGACGGCAAATGTAAGATCTTGACTTAAAAGCCTAAATCTGAAGGGATAAACAACTTAACTGTAATAAGTACAGATACGTGTGTGGGCGCATTTGGTGGAAGCGGCTAGTAAAGATGAACAGGAAAGATTTGAGAGAGCCGAGTGATGGAGCGGATAGAGAAAGACCGAGACGCTGGATTATTTAAATCATTTAAACTGGGAGGATTAACGGAGGACGAGACAGAGGAGAGAAAGACAGTCAGTTGGATCTGCCCCCTTCGTGGGAAAAAGGGGAAAAAGCCTATGAGCCACGAGGGTTTGAACCAGCCCTAAAACTTTGAGAGCGCGGTGCCATATTACAGCCAGAGACAACAGAAGGACAACATTATACTGACAACAGGAAGTGATTGATGGGTGAGCTCTAAAATACTTTCAGAAACTCTGGCCTCTCCCGTCTCTTGTCTCTTCACGCTGAAACATTTTCCCCCTAGCTAGTAAACGCCTCCCAGATATTGCAGAATTAATTGATTCTAGGTTGTATAGCCCTGCTCCAGTTTAACTACCTTGCATGTCCTCCGGGCACTGTATAATTACTCAAGCGGTAACCAGAAGGTACCAAATTTACAGTTTAAAGGGGGAGAACTGAATTAACGTAAATGGCAACGAGAACAGTAACTTTAACCAAAGGGAGTAAAAAGCAAACGCCGTTATCTACCCCGGTGAGGGAAAAGTCGCCTGAGGGCAGGCAAATAGGAGACAAGACAGCCCCAACTCCACAAGGCCAAGAGGTAACAATGGACTCTTTACAGGAGGCAATACTGAAGATGAGCGAAAATGTCACCAAAGGTCTGGAGGGAGTAAAGAATGAAATGCATGAAGTTAAGAATAATATGGGAAAGATTGAGGAGCGTATAGGGGCGATACAAGCAGCGCTGTCGAAAAATGAACAGGAAATTCAAAATGTTAAGGAGAGAACAGGAGTAGCGGAAAAAAGGATAGACAAAGTAGAGGATAAACTGGAATCTATAAACTCAAACCTGGAGGAGGCCATCCTTCACCTAGAATTAGAGCGATCAGCATACTATCTGAGACTACAAAACGTGGAGGAAGCAAGAGACGAAGACCTCCGGGAGCTGATTGGAGAAATTCTGGGACTAGTCCTTGATAGGCCGAAAAATGAGGTCATTAACGAACTGGACGAAGTCTATAGAATTAATACAAGCTTCGCGAGACGCCATCGACTTCCGAGGGAGATACATGTGAGGGTGTTGAGAAGACAACTAAGAGAGGACATTCTAAACACAATAAGAGGGGACTCACTAACGTATAAGGGTAAAGAAATCCTCATTTTAAAGCAGATTCCCCGGAGAGTCAGAGAGAAGAGAAGGAAATACAACTTCCTCTCCTCACAATTAAACAGACACAGAATCCAGTTCCGATGGCTTCTTCCAGAAGGATTGTTAACAACATGGAGGGAAAAGAAGTACCGGATAGACACTTTGGAGAAAGCTCAAGAATTCCAGGAGCTCATACTAGCAGATGAAGAGAGGTTTAACAAAGAAGGAACTTTAAGACAGGAGGACTCTATAACTGCAACTTAGCGGGAGGGGCGAGAGATGGGAGAGGTCAGGGAGCGAGAGAGATATGGCAGAGAAGATTCAAGAGCAAGGTCACCAATTGAGACAAGGTCTAAAGGTGCCAGCAAAGCGAACAACTTGTAAAGGAACGGGGGAATGGGAAACGAATGTACTGTCAGCTAATATAAATGGTCTTAACATAACTTCCAAAAGAAAATGTGTACTGTTGGATCTAATGAAACAAAAGCTAGATGTAATTTGTCTTCAGGAAACCCATATTAAAGAGAAATATAATAATCTGTTAAATTGTCCAAAATTAGGTAAAACTTTTTGCTCGTCAGCACAAACTAGAAAAAGGGGAATTGTGATGTATATAAAGGAATGGTTGAACCCCAAATTAATACATGCAGACAAAGAGGGTAGAGTATTAATGGTGGAGATAATGAATGGTGGGAAAAATTTTTTACTAGTTGGAATTTATGCTCCAAACCAAAAACAAGAAAGATTTTATGTAAATCTATACAAGAGGATAAATGAAATAAAGTGGCAAAATATATGTATTCTAGGGGATTTCAACGCAATAGTAGACGGTAAAATGGATTATAAGGGTATACACAAGAAAAGTACAAGAAGGCAATTACCGACTGCCTATGCAAATATGGTGAAGGAATTAGACCTTTATGATGTCTGGCGAACAATGAATGACAATATACAACAGTACACGTTTTATTCTCAACCACATAATTCATGGTCCCGTATCGATATGGTCTGGTCAAACCCGGAACTACTCATGGATACTGTAAACATTGAAATAACAACGAACAAGTGGGCCGACCACCACCCAGTCTTATGGCAATGGAAAGGGAAGCCAAGGAAAAAAGCTAGGTGGACATTAAACCAGAACATATTACAAGAGAAGCAATTCGTACAACAAATAGAAAAGGAACTGGGCTACTTTTTCAAAGAAAACGGTAAAGAGCAGACTTCAATACAAAACGTCTGGGACACGATGAAGGCAGTTGTGAGGGGAATATCAATAGCCTATCTAATAAGAAGAAACAAAATGTATAGGGGAAAACTTAATACATTGAACAAAGAATTAAGAGAGACAGAATTGCTGATTCAGAAAGACCCAGACAATAGCAGGTACAGGGAAAGAGGAGAGTTAATCAAACACCAAATAAATTTGATCTCGCAAGAGGAAGTAGCACAAAATATTAAGAGAATGAAACAGAACTATTTCGAACATGCAAATAAAACTTGGAGATGGCTGGCCCACAAAATAAGAAAAGAGGAGGTCAAAAGAATTATTAAACAACTGTGTGACGAGGAGGGGAATCTGAAACAGGAAATAGGGGAAAAGAAAAAGATTGTACAGAATTACTATAAGAAATTATATAAATCGGACGAAATCAACAAACAAGACACCAGAGAATACCTAATAAAGCAGAAACTTCCAGTCTTGCCGGAGGAGATGAGAGAGATGCTGGATAAGGAAATCACACAAGAAGAACTCAAAAAGGCCATTCAAAAACAAAAAAATAACAAAACTCCTGGTCCGGATGGGCTTCCGTCGGAAATATACAAAAAACTTCAAAATGTCGTAGAAGACAAATTATTAGAACTATTCAATGAGGCACTACAAAACGGTAAGATTCCAAAATCATGGGAGGAAGCTTACATCACCCTAATACCAAAGGAAGAGGCGGATAGTAGTAAGATTCAGAACTATAGACCTATATCTTTGTTAAACGCAGATTATAAAATTTTTACATCAATATTGGCGGAAAGGCTAAAAATAATATTAAACCAAAGTATCCATCAAAACGGCTTTCTCCCAAAAAGACACATTCGGTACAATACAAGAACGATAATCAACACCTTGGAATTCTACGAAACAAGATCCGAGAAACAAGTAGCTTTAATTTTTGTCGACGCTCAGAAAGCTTTTGATAACTTAGATTGGAACTTTTTAACCACACAATTAAAAATGATGAAATTTGGCGATAAATTTATTAAGATCATAGAAGCTATATATTCGCAGCAATCTGCAAACATCATAATTAATGGAGAATTAACAGAGAGGGTACAAATTGGAAAAGGGGTTAGACAAGGGTGTCCGCTCTCCCCATTACTATTTATTATGTCCTTAGAAGTTCTCCTAAGTCGGATAAGAGTAAACCAGGAAATTAGGGGGTTGACTATAAAAAAAGAACAATATAAAACACAGGCCTTCGCGGATGACATGGTCTTCATTGTAGAAGACCCACTAAATTCAGGACCATATTTGATGAAGGACATTGAGAACTTTGGGCGTGTGGCCGGATTAAAAATAAACAAGGAAAAAACTAAAATGATTATAAAGAACTTTCCCAAAAATCAGATTGGAGAACTAGAGAAAATAATGGAAATAAAGGTAACTAAAAAAATTAAATACTTAGGGATCTGGCTGTCTGCGAAATGCTCTTCCATAAAAGAAGATAATTATGATAAACTATTACAAAATATTCAAAAAGACTTAAAAAACTGGTCGAAACTACAAATATCATTGATGGGAAGAGTCGCAGTAATCAAGATGAATGTTTTGCCAAAAATCCTTTACCTATTTCAAACGGCACCGGTCAAATTAGGGGAAACATTTTATAAAGATTTAGACAAAATGGTACGAAATTTTGTATGGAATGGTAAAAAGCCCAGGATAAAATATAAACATCTTCAGGATAAAAGAGCACAAGGGGGAATGGGCCTACCGGAATGGAAAACATATCATCAAGCAGCAACAACTATGTGGACAAAAGAGTGGGTAATGTTAGCCAACAAAAGAATCTTAACGATAGAGGGCCATGACTTGCAATATGGGTGGCACAACTACTTATGGTGCGAAGGAAATAAAGTCCACAATTATTTTAGTAGACACCATTTAAGGGGGGTATTAATCAAGAACTGGCTGGAAATCAGAAGGAAATTTTACACCCAACTTCCCAAATGGATATCTCCGACGGAAGCCCTGATATACCCGAATTTGATAAATTTTGATAAAATTGTTATTTACCAACAGTTGCTAGATGATCAAAATAGACTAAACTCTAGGGAAAATTTGGCTGAAAGGGGAATAAACATTGACTGGTGGCCATACCTTCAAATTCAAAATAAACATAGATTAGACTTAGCACAATTTGGCTTCCAGAACAAAGACCAGGAACTGGATAAAATTTTAATTGGACCAGATGAGAAAGTAATCTCGAAATTATACAACTGCTTCCTGATTCGGAAAATGGAAGCAGAAAGAGTAAAAGAGGTCATGGTAACCCGGGCCCAAAATATCGGCCACACGATAGATCTAGATGATTGGGAAAAGGTCTGGGAGTGGAATTTGAAATTGACAAAATCGACGGCCTATAAAGAAAATATATACAAAATGTTCTACCACTGGCATCTTCCTCCAACAAGACTGGCAAAAATCTCCTCAAAAGTATCGGCCAAATGTTGGAAATGTAAAACAATGCTGGGCACGTACTACCACATGTGGTGGACATGTCCGGTTGCCAAAACGTATTGGAAGCAAATACTAAGATGGCTGAACGGAATCTTGTCAATGAAATTATGTCTTAACCCGGAAACCTTCCTATTAGGGATAACAGATCAAAAAATATGTAAAATCAATCAATACCTTCTCGTCCATATTTTGACAGCGGCAAGGATTGCTTACGCACAATGCTGGAAGAGTGAAAATGCCCCCACTAGCACTATGGTGATGAATAAAATCTTAGAATTAGCAGAAATGAACAAATTGACGATGCGGATTAACGATAAAGAAGATACAGACTTTTATAAAGTCTGGGAGAAATTGTACAAATGGCTGGATGAGACAGTGAAGATTTAGATATAAAAGGAGATAACTGACTAACATAATACGATTTAAATAACAACTCAAACAAACATTATACAAAAACTGAGGGACAAATGAGAGTAGAAATGTATTAAAGGTGAGGATTCACCGTTGACCAACTCTGCTAGACCACAACGTTGGAAAAACTTGAAAAGCTGATAGGTAATCCGTTACAACTACCTGCACGAAATTAGTAACCAAGTTTCATTCTAGGTAAGGTGAGACGAGCAATGGGAGATGAAAATAATTTTTCATCTTGCACTCTGTAAAGCTGGCCTTTTTTAAATAAGGAAAGGAAAGAGAACCAGGTCGTCCTCAGTAGAGGAAAATATGCAAATGCAACAAAGGTTAGATTGGAGGGAGGGAGGGGCAGTAGGAAAGACAGGATGGAGAGGAGAAAAGAGAGGAACAGGGAAAAGGGAAAGGCAGAAGAAGGGAGGGAAGGTTAAAAAGGAGGAAAAGAAAGGAGAGAAGGGAACGGAGAGGTGGAAAGAAGGAAGGAGAGAAGAAAGAGAAGAAAGTGGGATAGGAAGGAGGGAGGGAAGAAGGTAGGGAAGCAGGGTGGGAAAGAAGGAGGGAAGGAAGGAGTGAAGGAGAGTAGATAGGAAGGAGGGAAGGAGGGAAGAAAGGAGGGAACTTAAGAGAAGAGAAAGGAAGGAGGGAAGGAGGAAAAGAGGGAGGGAAGGTATGAGAGAAGGAGGGGGATGAAGAGAGGAAAGGGAAAGGGAAGGAAAGGAGGAAAGGAAAAGAAAGGTGGGAAGGAAGGAGGGAAGGAGAGAAGGAGGGAGGGAAGGAAGGGGAGTGGGAAAGAAGAAACAAGGGAAGGAGAGAGGGAGGGAGGGAAGAAGATACCTAACCTTTGATGTCCATAAGGATTTTGATATTATGGGAATGTCTTGAAATGCAGACAAATGTAAAGCAAAACAGTGGATGTTGTATTGTCTTTTACCAGCTATTGGTTGTTGTATTTTTTTTTTACTAATAAAAATATATATAAATTAAAAAAATAATTATACCTTGCAATGAGTAATCAGCATGATTTGGTTATTCTTGAAAGACCATGTCATTGACAAAAACAAGCTTCCCTGCACTTTACTGTCTTTCACATAATGTTAGGCAGCATGGCTAAAGTTGAAAAATGCTAATATAAATTATTTAACTATAAATAGAAGGAATGGTATCAAGAAGAAGGAGGGAGGTTAGGAAGATTTTCCCCTAAAGGATTGCATTACAAAATTAATCCTATTTGTAATGGCATAATATAGACAGTGACAGATTATCTCATAATTTAAGAATGTAGATCTTGCTCAAAACAACAGTAATACCCCATGTGTTTGATTAGCCTTTAGCAAGTCAGTCATATAATGCATAGCTCTTTTTACTGTTTTTAAGAACTGAGAATGGGAAAGTGAAAGGAAATAAGGCATTTCTTTTCAGTATTAGCAATTTGGATGTACTTTAAAATATTGCAAGATCACCATAGCAATGGAATTTCCAAATGCATAATAACATATATATATATATATATATATATATATATATATATATATATGTGTGTGTGTGTGTGTGTGTGTGTGTGTGTGTGTGTGTGTGTGTGTGTGTCCACGCGCATGCACGCACGCACACGCGCACGTGCTTGGATTTAGTGTATCCTTTAATATCTATTCATCTATTCATCTATTTATCTAAACTTGATTGTAGAAAATACAACTTCAGCAACAAAATGGTCAATGCCTGGAATATTCTACCCGACTCCATTTTTATATCTTCAAACCTTAAACTGTTTCAACCTAAAACTGTCTACCATGGACCTCACTCCATTCCCAAGAAGTCCATTAAGGGAGCGTACATAAGCGCATCAGCATGCCTACCATCCCTGCCCTACTGTCCCCATTTATTTGTAGTCATTTCCTTTGTTCATGCCCATGTTCATACTTATATCTTTTATTTACAGACCCCTCACATCCTGGACATAACTTGTTTCAACTCCTACCCTCAAAACAATGCCAAAGAACACTCTACACCAGGGGAACTAGACACAAGAACAGTTTTTTTCCAGAATGCCATCACTCTGCTAAACAAATAATTCCCTCACCACTGTCAAACCATTCACTAAACCTGCATTACTATTACTATTAGTCTTCTCATCATTCCTATCACCCATCTCCTCCCAGTTATGACTGCAGGACTGTAACTTTGTTGCTTGTATTCTTATGATTTATATTGGTATTGATTGTTTCCTGATTGCTTATTTGTACCCTATGACTATCATTAATCTATCAATTGACTATCAATTGAACCAATTTCATTGTATTTATTTTGTACAATGACAATAAAGACTATACTATTAAGAGTTGTACCTATTATTCTTGATGAATGTATCTTTCCATGTCTTTTTATGTACACTGAGAGCATATGGACCAGAGACAAATTCCTTGTGTGTCCACACTTGGCCAATAAAGAATTCCATTCCATTGCATTCCATTGCATTGCATTCTACATGCTATCTTGTACTTGTTTGACAAACAAACAGACTAATAAATAAATATTTCCAACTTTTCAAGATTACTGTGCGTTACTTAAGCCAAACCCCTGATATGGCATGATGGGAAAGAATTCATTTACTAACACAGATGCTGTACTGTCAAGTTTTCATCATGATCTTAATGTGATTGAATGATTACCAAGTCATGTCAAATTAAGAATAGTCCTTGCCTTCAATAGGATGATGTTTCTTCTAATAGTTCTAAGAAGAATGAACTACTTAAAGAGACTTCATATTACAACTTTTTTAGTTTTCTCCTTTGTTTGAAGCTAAAAGAAAAAAAAGTACTGTGGAAAGAATTCCTGAGATAAGCCTAGGCTGTTCAACTACACATTAACAGCAGTTTAGATCTGCATAACTCTAATATTAAACCATGGTGCTGTGTTTGCTAAATGCCCTAATATGTACACTAGGAATTAAGAAATTTTTGGTATCATGGCACCTGACCGTTTGGCCATTCAACATTTCAATTCCATTAGTGTTTGTCTTTTTACCCTGGTTTATTGCTACTGTGACCCATTTCTCCAGGCCAAATTACACTGCTATTTCTATGTTAAAATACAGTTTTCTGATAGAAGAGAATATTTGTAGCTCAGGGTTGAACCGTGATGTCCTTGATGCTCTCTGAGCTGGGTAGTTTTCTTGCAGATATTTCATTACCAAACTAGATAACATCATCAGCATATCAGTGTTTGTCAATGACTGGATTTTGATTTTCCATAAAGCTTGAGATTATCCATATTATGGTTCATCACATACCCAGAAGTTCATATTGAATTTGACATTTTTATTCATTGATCAAGTCCTTCTTGGCATAGGATAGGCTGATGTGGATGTTATTCTGGTGTTACCAAATAAAAATATTGGAGAATTGGCTCAATTGTAGAATGCATGCTTTATATTTAGAAAACATTTGGTTTGGTTATTAGTATCTTCATGTAAAGTTAGAATAAGATGAAATGTCAGAAATCAGTTGGTATGAGGCAGCTTTCTATAGTCATATGTAGGAAAACTCTGACTTTGATATAATGAATACTATAATGAATATATTTTATAATAAATAGAAATCTTTAGGAGCGCTGGTAGTGTAGAGAAAGCAACAGATTACAAAATCATTATGCACATTGAATCATTTATGTACTTGTGTGTGTTTGTGGAACACAATTACAAAATTGTTTAAACACAATTACAATAGGATAGAATTTGAGCTGTGATGTCAAGAAACATATTATATCATTTTGACTTCTTCATGGTTAAAAAAAATCCCTATAGATTGGTTCCCAATACAATTACATCAGTTCAAGCAAGGGTAATTTAATATAAAAGAAAACTCATGAAAGGAATAGCTATGAGGCTAAGATATTATAACCATACATAGGAAACAATTACAATATGTAGTTCAAAATCTAAAGATCTGTTCCAAAATTTCAAATAGTTACATAGCTGGATTGAGAAACACTTTGCCATTTTTGGAAAATTACCATAAATGTTCAGCAATTTATGAACACTTCAAAGAAGCTGATGACTAATAAGGAAGAATTAGGAGAAGTTCAAAATCAAATGTGGAATTCTTCAAAATGACTCATTATCAACTTTACTTCTTATACTATCAAGGACTCCAATGACAACAATTTTGATCAAAGTAAACTGTAGTTATGAATTGGGTGTAAAAGAATTAACAATTTCACATTTATTTTATATGTATGATTTAAAATTATTTGGGAAAAAATGAACTTGATTCCCTGCTGAAAAACACAAAAGAATTGAGCAAAGATATTGGAATTCAATAAGAGCATGGAAAATTGTTGAAGATGCTGGAATACAACTAGGCAATGAAAATTTGATAAAGACAGTGAAACCCAAAAGAAGGATACAAATATTTGGAAGGTTTGGAAGCTTCCAATTTATTACAGAATATAGTTAAAGAAAGTACTTCTACAAAAATACATCAAATGAGTGTGGAAAATTTTAGAAATCAAAGTTAAATGGTGGAATTTAATTAATCTTACTTGGGTAGCCCCTGTTATTCTATATACAGCAGAAATAGTTCATTAGACCCAGATGGAAGTTGATAATTTTGATCAGAAAAAAAGAAAAGTAATGACAGGGTACCATTCTCCACATTTGATTGCCTGTATTTGCCAAGCCCTGAAGGGAGAAGAAACTCCTACAGGAGTGAAACAAATTGTGGAGGAAGAAAAGTGTGATTTGAATTTGTACATCAAAAATAGCAAAGAAACCTTGTTAAAGGAAGTTCATCAAGGGAAGTGCTTGGGGAAAAAAAGAACTTTGAGAGAAACATCAAAAAGAAAACACCAGAAACAAAAACAAATTTGCTAATTGGAAGAATAAGGCAATACCTGGTCAATACTTAAAGGATATAGGAGGAAAAGCTGATAAAAAAATCTCATATGGAGATTAAATTTGTTAAAATCACAAGTGTTGAAAAAAAGAACTACATTTTAGCTACTTAAGAACAAGCTTTGCCAACCAATTGCATGCCAGTGAAAAATCAACATGTAACGAACAGCAACTATTGCCTTTCTAGTGAACAAACAAGTTGATCATTTGATCAGTGGTACATCACAATTACAGAAATTGATTATTAGCTGTAGTATGACTAAATTGCTACAATTATTTTGTCAGAGGCTTGGATTTAAACTACTGAGATCATCTATTCAATCTCTCCCTCTCCCTGTCTTTGTCATGGTAAACTCAGTAACCTCAATCTCTAATATTACCCAGTTGATAAGTTTATTCCATAGTAACAAATACCAATATTTACTATATGTATTTGGACTATCATTTACTTTTTTTAATCCCCTGATTTTCTATATTTTTAAAAAGTGATATGAAAAGTCCTGCATAGGACTTTTTCTTAAAAAAAATCTATCTTCTATCTCCTTTTTTTAATTTGTAGTACACACACAAACACACAAATAGTACTTATAATAGTTTGTTATTCATTTGGGCACCCATTCATGAAAAAGGAAAACGGCTACAGCTTACAAAATAAACATATTTTATAAGTCACAATGCTACATAAGAAGAGATGCATTTTAACTTGTGTCGGTTTACAGATTTCTTTAGCATCTATTTTTATCTTCAATCCATTTTATTTTATTTTACAGAAACAAGAGTTGCCAGGCAAAAATTGCATAATCATTTGATTAATTCATCATGTTCCCTTAATGTTTGTGCTACAGATCTTCATATTTCCTGAGTTTGATGTCATTTTATATATTCATTAGTTCTTTATTTGAAGGTTTTATATTTTTCTTACTACCTTTCACTTAACAAAAATGCTTACCTCAGCTCATTTAAATCTTCTTGAATAGAAATTACACGAAAGTTACTTTTATAATTATGCCCCTTGGACTTTAAATAGACAAGCAAAATGATTTCTAGATTACTTTAATGAGCACAATTAAGGGTAATTGAAGGAAATAGATGAGAAAATCTGAGACATCAGTTGTGTATGCTTCACGAGTTTTAAATATCTTTAAATGGACAGAAGGATTATAACTACTCTGTCTTTCAGGATTTTTTTCAAGTAAGTACACTTCTAAATATATTATTAGCAACTATTTTTATGAATTTTATGAAGCAGCTTAAAAACTATATGCATTTTCTGCAGCTATTGATTATAATCTGTAATGATGTAAAATAGTATGTGATTACTTATTTTTTTAAAAAGCAATAAGGTACATTATTTGTTAATCAATTCCAACTAATTAAAGAATGAAAATTGCTTAGAATAAATAATTCTGCTGTAATATTTGTACAATTCAGCTAGCTTTTTTTAAAAAAATCACTAAGTTGGGATAAGATAAATCCTTTTATATTTTGTCTTGGAAATTAAAAAAAGAGTCTGGGTTTCAAGGCATTTTCTAAAAAAGAAGAATGAAAAAGGATGGACTTCAGAAGGTACATGAAACCTCAAGAGGTAAAAAGACATGTAGAATAATGGAAGAGAGGCAGGCTGTCAGGTATCCAGCTATGAGAAATCTTCTCTCTTGCCATTTATTTATTTGTGTCCCCCCCCCCACTACTCTGTACTCCTATTCTAACTCATCTAATCTAAATACTGGCAGATATGTTTTATTTATTTATTTGACATGCATGCCATTCATCTAGAGACTACTGTGTAAGTTGTATACATGTAAATTGAGGAAAAGTCAATTTTTAAATATATTTCAAAGAAAATATAACATATAAAATGCAATGTAGTAGGAAATTATGGTTACCTAAAACATATAAATAACATATATTTAAATAGTCAATATTGATTTGAAGGGGAGGTTGTTGAAGCCAAGGCAATCCTCCCTCACACAGATTTGAAAGCATTAATTACAAATGACTGAGCTCCATTGATCTAGAAGAGTTTCAGATATTGTTTTTTTCCCATCTCATATCATATGAATTCAATCAGAAGTGTTTGCCTGTCAATGAAGGACAGATATCAACAGTGCATACTTTAAAAAAAGTCTTAAAAGTGTCACATAGTGTACAAACATAAATACACACAGAGAAAGAAACACATGTATGGAAGAGCATTGAAAAAAGACTAAATTAATTTCTTTGGGCCTGATAATAATGTTGTTGTTCTTAGCTGAATTTTAAAGCTGAAGTATCCATCTACAACCTGTCAGTGCTGAATTTCTTGCTCCCTCACAGCACCACAACTGACACAGCACATGAACCAATCTATATTTGTTTCTATATCATATAAATAACTTCTGACATACAGTATCTACTGAGATAGTAGATAGAACCAAAGCACTGGACTCCAGCAAAAGAATTGTTCTCAGATTAGCAAGCTAACATTCCACTAGTTAGAGCTGTGGTAGTGCCTTGGTTAGAATGCAATACTACAGGCTACTCAGTGGTGAGATTCAATTTTTTTTACTACTGGTTCTGTGGGTGTGGCTTAGTGGATGTGACAGGGGAAGGATACTGTAAAATCTCCATTCCCACCCCACTCCAGGTGAAGGTTATTGCAAAATCCCTATTTCCTCAGCTGGGACTCAGGAAGCAGGGAATAAATGGGGGTGGGGCCAGTCAGAGGTGGTATTTATCAGTTCTCCGAATTACTCAAAATTTCCGCTACCGGTTCTCAAGAACTGGTCAGAACCTGCTAAATACCACCTCAGGAGCTACTTCTGCTGACTGACTGCTACCAGCAGCCTGGCAGTATTAGTAGCTATTATGGTGTTATATCCTGCAACATTCTCAAACTAGTATTATTGTAAGGCCATGTGGAAGGAAGTAAAATGCAATCAACACATTTAAAAAATTGGTAAAGTATAAACAAAAACAAGGAATTGTCTGTTAAAAAAGGTTCTCTATTTAAGTAGATTTTCCCCCTTTTGTAGGATGAAAAATATATGTCACAAATACTTGGAGAATTTATACTGGAATATTATTTGTAATAGAATATTATGAGAGGTAAGTGACACATCCAGCTTTTATTTCATTTTCAGTTATTCTATTAAAGCTCTGATAATCCTATTCCAGGTACCATTTAAGAAGTATAATTTAGATATATTAGATGAAAGGTATCAGTTATACATCATCTAGTAAACTGGTTAGATTACTGTGCACATTAAAATTACTATATGTTCATTATAACTACATAGAATGAAGAAATAGATATCTAATTTAAAAATAAAAAAAATGTTGACATGGAATTGCAGAACATAATACTGAGATAATGACCATTTTTCCACTTTAAAAAAAGAAGCCCCATTTTCTTAAGTTTTAAAGTCTTATATTTTTGTAAATAAAAATATAGATTTACATTGCAATAACCAAATTCAAAAGAAATTACTTTAATTATATGCTTTGTCAGCAGCAGAAGGATGTGGGGAAATAATACAAACATATCTTTGGTGCTCTGCTTCAGGAAGCAAAATATCATAAGTTGGCTATGTCAAAACTTATGTGATATATAACACACTCAAGTCAGTTGATTCTATAAATCTTAAGACAGAAAAAAAAATAACAGCTCATATATTCCATCTCAAGGCAATACATAGAGCTGTTCCTGTGTTATGATTGCTGTCAGAGCAGTGCATAACCTTGGTACAAATTGTCTTTATAGTGACAAATAGGTTATTTCACCCATGCTTCTTGCAAGTCAGAAATAAGTTTCTCATTATCTATGTATCTCTGTTATTTATTCAGAGTTATTTATTTATGTACAAGCATACTCTCTTTACTCAAGGGAGTAAAGATCTCTGTTTTAATTGAAGTTAATTGCGATCTGTGAGTCTTCTTTATCAAACCACAATAATGGTGGTCCCTACTCATTCTTTTTTAAAATGATAAAGTAATTTGTGTTACTTTTTGTAGTTCCATTATTTTTCTTTTGCATTTTTCAAGAAGTCCTTGGGATTTTACTAGACTACCAAACTATTTTAAGGATTAAAATAAAAATGAAGGAAACAGTTTTAAAGATTTTAAAATAATAAAATTTTAAAAACTTAACTTACCAGGATTTTAGAATGAGAAAGTTAAAGGACTACAGGGCAGTTAAATTTGGAGCCTTGCCTGTTCTGAGAAGACCAGGTGATTATAGAAGTACTAGCTGATAACCCAGCATTGCTTGAGTATTTATTTATCCCAATCCTGTATTAGACAGGAAAAGGAATGAATTATATGTCAAATCAATGTAATTTTATTTATAGGCATTTAGCATAATCAAAGCCTTGTTGAAAATGTCTGGACCAAACTTAATTTCTAATGTTGGATTTTACCCCTTACCAGAGGGAGGCCCCTTGTCGAGTACTCTGAAGCCATTATCATGGCAACTCCACTGCAGTAGGAACCATTTTAAGGCACAACAGGCTGTATCTTAACAGAATATACACCCCAAGGATTATTAGCAGTGTCTTACCCACACAGTATTTTTTCCCAGAGAGTAAGTCATCTGTGTACCAAGTTTGGTTTAAATTGTTCAAGGAGTTCCAAAGTTATGCTGGAACAAACCCACTCAATCCCCCCTCACCCCCCATCAATATGTATGTATGTATGTATGTATGTATGTATGTATGTATGTATGTATGTATGTATGTATGTATTTATCCCAGGCTTTGATTTGGTTCCAAGTTTGTGGTCTGGCCAAGTGTTCATCACTTCTGTCAATTTGCTTTGTGTGGGGGTCGGAGAGGGTGCAGCAGTTGGTGATGCTGCTGTGGTTTGGTTTCTGGATGGTGGTTGCATTTGGTCTATGGGATGGATTTGGGTTTGAGTCTGGTGAGGGTGATTGGTGATTGCGTCCTGTGTTGTTCTGGGTCCGGTGTCAGTTTTTGTGGCTGGGACTCGTTTGTCGACTAGGGATAGTTTCCAGATGTCAGGTAGGCGGGAGGTATCAACAAACGAGTCCCAGCCACGAAAACCGACACCGGACCCAGAACAACACATATCTATTTCCCTGGCCTAGCTGATAAAGGAGGAGAGCCTGTGGCTTAGTGGCTAATACAACTGCCTAATATGTAATACAGCCCAAGTTCAAATCCCAGTAAGGATATGGCTAGCTGATGAGAGCTAAATAGCTTGAAATAGATCTATACTAGTCTCCGTTTATTTATTTATCAGCACAAATGCAGTGTGTGTGTGTGTGTGTGTGTGTGTGTGTGCATGTGTGTGTGTGTGTGTGTTAGTGATCTGAAAAGGACTAAGGCAGCAATTGTGAACCTTTTTTGGCTCACGTGCCATAAGTGGGGGGAGTGCAGGGTGAGTCGTGTGGGGGCGTGCCACACCCATAATGCAGTGCATGACTCTCCCAGTGCACATGCGCGCACTACAGGTGCTCCCCACCATTTCTTGCATGCTTTTTTCACCCTCCCCAGGCTCCAGAGGCTTTATAGGAGCCTGGGGAGAGCAAAAACAGCCTCCCCACCCACCCCGGAAGCCCTCCAGAGGCAACAGGGACCTTCTGGAGGCTTCCCTGAAGCCCCCGGAGCAGTCAAAATGACCCTCCGAGCAAACCGGAAGTCCGTTCCTGAACTTCTGGTTTGCCCATAGGGCCGGTTTCTTTGCGCTCCGGAGGCTTCAGGGAAGCTCCTGAAGCCTACGAAGGGCCTCCGGGCGGGGCAAGGCTCTTTTCACTCTCCCCAGGCTCCTATAAAGCCTCTGGAGCCTGGGGAGGGTGAAAAATGGCTTTAAAAAAGGGTGAACTCATCTGGCCAGCATGCGCATGCACGCTGGCCAACTGACAGGGCAGCGTCTCCCGTGTTCTGACAAATGGCTCTGCGTGCTACCTGTGACACGCGTGCCATAGGTTCACCATCTCTAGACTAAAGTGTTGAGAACATGGAGAAAAAGCACTCTTTTATTCTTTGTGCTTCCTTTTTACTGCATAGCTTCCACATTTGAAACAATGATAAATGTATTATTAAATGGAATGAAAGTAATGGAAGGGGAGAGAGAAGTATTGGGAGACTCCAGAATAATATATTTGTTTATAACAGATACATTTACAATTGAAAAAGTGCTGAATAAGAAGAGAAGAGATGTCTATGGAGATTCTCAATCATCAGGTAATGGTTATCCAAAAGGCAACTGGATTTTCTTGTGTGGTTTTTTTCTTTGAAAATATTTCACTTCTTATCCAAAAAGCTTCTTCAGTTGAACTGAAATTCCTGAATGAAAGAAACTTCTTGGATATGAAATGAAATGAAATGTTTTCAAAGAAAAAAACAAACAAGTAAGTCGAGTTGCCTTTTAGAAAAAGCATATTTGGAACAAGGAGATGAAAATATGATGATTAAGTTTAATAAGGAGGAGGAAAATAATTGTGATTGTATCTGTGTAATGGAAGTCAGAACTCACGTCTTTCCCCATTTTTTCTCTCTTTAACTGTATTGTTTCCTGCACTTTTTATTTTTTCTTCTTTATATAATTCTTTTTTTCTTTATTCAAGTAACAATTCTCAATAGAAATAATAAAGCAAACTGCTTCCTATCTCCCTCACTTATATAGCTAATATCCCTTAGTTTTCTGAACCTAATCATGCTGAGTTCTTTTAACCATTTTTTGTAGAACTTTGTTTCTAAACCCTTTACCTTCTTAAAAGTCCTTTTCTGAACTTGGTCCAATAATGTAACTTTATCATTGTCCTTTTTGATCTGTGATATCCAGAAATGGGCACAGTACACCAAATGGGGTTTGACCAGAAAAGAGCAGAATGAAACATTTACTTCCTAAGATGTGGACTCTCATATTCTTTTTAAGGCATTTCAGTATAGTATTTCCTTTTTTAGCAATATTACTTAGACTTATATGCAGCTCCATAGTGCTTTACATCACTCTCTGAGTGGTTTTAGTAAATAGACTTAGATTTTTAGAAGCTGAACTGCTCTGCTTACTGATGCTTAGTTTGTGACCAAGCAGATAACTCTTATCCTTTCACATATACTACTTCATACCTAATATATAAAGTTGTTGCCTCAATTTAGCCAGACAAACTATTGAAAAAATTGTTGACACATAGGACTAAGACAGCACCCTATAACATTCCACTCAAAACTTTCTAAAAGCTAAGATATAACATTTAATAGCATTCCTTGTATGCAATGATTGAGTCAAATATCCAACAGTGATATCAACCAGATTATATTTTACTATTTAATTAAGAATATCATGATGTAGTCTCTGAAGGGTTTGGTAAAGTACACTATGATTGCAATCATTTTACCATGCAGATATAAAGTTAGTCTGATATAATTTGTTTTATGTATATAAATAAATAAATAATGCATAATATATTACCACTTTTGATGCAGGAGACCAGGGTTTAAATCTGGCTAGTACTCATTTTACCAGTAGGCAAATGGGCAAAGACTCATTAATGCTTCAACTGTCTACCCCAAAATATGAGAGTGATACAAACTAGGAGAGTTATATTGGTTTGGATGTTGCCCACATTAACAAGGTCCTCATCAGATGTTGAGGAACCAGGACAATCTTGTGATAATGGATTACTAAAACAAATTATACGTGGATGGAACACTACTACAATAACAGAGCTAATGAGGGGGGATATATGAAGCATATGAGGAAACTATGGATGAATATGTACCCACACTAACTGAAAAACAGCTCCCAATGCTTCAACACAGTGAAGAAGAAGCAGTTAGTACAATTGGAGATAGACCAACTACACATTACATCCTATATTCAAGAACACCCAAAAGAACTATGCAGCTATGACAAAACCATGTCTCTTAATTATAAAAGTAAGAACAGTTCAAAACATACAGTGACATTTTTGGAACTGCCTGGATGAAAAAGAGCACAATGCTTTACATGATCAAGGAACTGGAAAAAAAACACATAGTGCATGATTATATCAATGCCAAGTATACTCATGCATATATGAGCAAGTATACTCAAGTATATATGAGCACCAAGTATACTCAAGCATATATGAGCACCGCTCCATCCAAGTCTTCTGACTGATTGCATGGAAACTAGAGACAAACAGATCAAGAGGCTTATTCATATACCCACTCGTTCACCACTAAATTTTCTGTGTAATCAGACAAATGTCTAAACTCAGCTTTTTGTTTGCAGAGATGCTCAGAGTGAGAAAATTCAATGTTGTGTTTCCAGAAATAAACTCTGATGACCTCACTACTGTTAACTGTTAAGGAAACAGCCACTTTGCTTCAGAAATAACTAGTGAAGTAGAAGTAACATTTTCTCACTCCACAGCCATTGTGTTCTCAAGTGTTGTTAGCAGCAATGGGAAACAAATCTTGGTACTTGCTATTAGTTGAAAGCTGATCAGCTGGGCAGTAGGAAAAAAATAGGTTATACAGGAGTTTTTGCAGTCTCTTTAGAGCAGGGGTGTAAAACTCAAGACCCAGGGGATGGATCTGGCCCATGGGGTGCTTAAATCTGGCCTACGGAACCACCCTGGAAACAGTAAAGGACCGGCCGGTAGTGCCTATGCCAGTGAAAATGGAGCTCACGAGGGCTGTATGCAGCCCTCCCAAGTTCTGTTTTTGCTAGCAGAGTGCTCGGGCCAACACAGGTGTCAATATGAATGATGTCAAGCTGGCCGTGCCTACCCTGGCCATGCCTAGCCAGCCCCCCAAGGTCAAACTCAATCCTGATGCATCCCTGAATGAAATCGAGTTTGACACCCCCTGCTCTAGAGGATAGATTTCCAGTTCTGAATGGCTAATTTGTTACTATATCATATGTCAACAAATTCATGACACAGGTAGTCTGACCACTCATTCAGCAACCATTTGAAATTGTGGAGGGAATGAACACTGAGACTTATGACTGGCCTTCAAAATTGGAAATATTTCAGCATCCCTGTGATTGCAGTTTGGGATGTGGGTGATTTGGGTAACTAGCTTACATTGTAAGTTGCAGTCAAGTGATGTCACAATTCATGTTGATTCATTTCAAAACTGCACTGGAACTGACATAGAGTCTGTCAATGTGATCATGTGATGTTATGTGATAACTGTGCCTCTTAGCAGCAGTTTTCAGGACCTGTGCTGGTCAGTATGGGAGGACTGCCTGTAGTGGATTTAACATTTAAGAAAATATCACATTGCACAGTGCAAAGAATGATGATACAAATGGGAAAGACATAACTGTTGATTTTGTTTTCCTGGGTTCGGTAAGTTTTAACTCATTGATTAATATTGATTGATTGATATTGATTGATTGATTGATTGATTGATTATAAGCTCTCTAGTTTTTGACTCCTAGCAATTACACAGATAGATTTTCTGCAACCTAGTGCGTCAGGTCTTCCACTAATGCACTCATCATCATATAACTGACTCTGGTCTTAAAAGACAGAAGCTATCCATCACTTTGATATCTCTATTTCCAATTTGAAACCTGGTTGTTTTACTAGTTGCCATTAGTTTGGTCCTCTTTATCTTTAACTTTAGTCCCATTTTGCTTCTTAACCTTTTTGTTTTCTAAAAAGTTATAAAATAACTTTATTTTAGCCCTATTTAAAACTGATTTCATGACTTCCTGCCATTAAATTATAAAAAAAAATCCACACTAGCTGTTTTCAGTAATTATGTTCATACAGGACTTTAGGATGTGCCCCAAAAAGCTTGAGGAAAGTTTTCACCATTAATTTTCAAACTAAAGTCTTTTAATTGGATATCAACAAGAGTATTGGCAAGTGGGCAGAATAAAAAAGCACAGTAGCAACCAAACATTTCTTTGATGAAAGTAAAGTGTTCTTTATTTATTTTTTACACAGCATGGAAAGAAGAGGTTAATTTACTTTCTAGATGCATTAACAAGGTTTTCTGCAATTGCTCTGTACTATATGTACTTCCCAGAAAACACATACATAAATACACAAAGAAAAGTATTATAAGCAACTTTAATATCTTAAGCAAAAGCTGACATCAAAGTTATAATTTAGGCCACTGATTGCTATGTACCCAGTTTCTGTGAAGGATTGCAATTATTATCTTTGTTTGTGAACTGATAAGGGGGGCATCATTTCCATAAAATTGGTACATACAGACCATATTAATTTTTGCTTTCACAAACAGCAGTGGTAGGAGAATAAGAAAAGGGACAAGGCTATTTGATTCTCCACTACTCTCTTACTTGGAAACCTTGGATATTAGTATAATAAGGGCACATGGCTTACATTTTAAGATTAAGATATGTAACTACCAAAGTACATAAGTTGCCATGTTAATTCTTCTCACTAGCATTTACAGATAGATAATGGGCTAATGTAAGAACTACATTATAACTCAGGCTTTCTTGTAGAACATTGTCCTTATTGCACTTGGCAGGAGATATTGGCTGAACATATAAAGCCTGCAGCTCTCAGGCTTATTCAAAGTAAGTGTTCTGATAATGCAAAACTTTAAGAAAAATCCAATGCAACAATAAGTAATTCTCTGACAATGATGAAAGCTGGCACCTTTTGTTGAGTACCATTGCTATGTTTTAGGAATAAAAAAGATAGCAAAATGCTTACAATGTTAATAAAAGGAAGCAATGTAGTATATTTTTCCTTCTTCATATTTTTCTTTTTTCTTTTTAAAATGTTTTCTGAAGAAGATACACACACATATAGTTTACTAATTAAGAAAAGGAAAAGGAAAAATGAAGATCAATGTATGGCTTACATTGTGTATATACATTGGGGGTAGGGTGGGAGGTGGCAGGCCAGCAACACACCTTGCACCCCATTCCCTCTCATGCAAAAAGAACACCTCCCATCAAGCCCCAATGATAAGGGCAGTCCTGGCTGCTTCCCTTCCCTGACGTCCCTTTAGTGAGGGGTAGCAGTGAGGGGAGAAGCGAGACGCGTGTCCTAGTGCTATGGGAGACTGACAGCTCCGCTGCGTTCCTTGTCCTTTTGTAAAAAAAACCTTGTGAGTTCAACTTGCAAGGTTTTTTTTACAAGTGGTTTCACTGGACGGATGGGCGAGGAACGCAGCGGGGCTGAACAGGTAAGAGGCACGCCTTGCTTCTCCCCACCACCTGCCACCCCTCGCTAAAGGGGCGGTGGCGAAGGGAACCAGGCAGGCTGCTTTTACCATTGGGGCAAGGTGGGCGGTGTTGGACTGCGAGGCGTGCCTCTTACCTTTCCAGGTCCGTCGTGTTCCTCACCCTTTTGTCCAGTGAATCCCCTTGTAAAAAAAAACCTCATGAGTTCAACTCGCGAGGTTTTTTTTACAAGGGACTTCAATGGATGGAAGGGTGAGGAACACAGCGGAGCTGTCAGTCTGGTAGCGCTAGGACATGTGCCTCGCTTCTCTCTCTTTGCTTGGCCTGCAGCTCTTTTTGCGGCAGGCCCTCTTTTTGTCCTGGAAGCTGTACTGATAGGTGGTACAGTGGTAATGGTGGGACTAGTTGCACATGCACTTAAATAGTGGGGGAGGGCTTATTTTCAGGGGAGGGCTTATTATGGTGCATGATCTGAAAAGTCCGATGTGTCCTCTGGAGGTCTGCATACTTGCACTCCATCTTCACAATGGGATAACAGGACAATATTGTTCATTACTGTTAGGTTGAATAATGTTTTTCTTGGGGAAGGGGAAGATACTGATGCTTTGATCATTTCAAAGCCATCCTAGATAATATTACAATGTTACTGAATACATATTCATAGCTATATATACAGTATAGATATGACACATATACATAGTTACATATATGTTCTGACCCCTTCCTCTGTCCAGTAACGAAAGCCAAGACAAGCTTAAATGGAATGTCTTTTAATAACAAGACCAGAATCTCGGTGGCTGAAAGCCAAGTAAACAAACAGATAAGGACCTTGGCAGCAAGTCCGACAAACCTTGGCAGCAATTCAGACAAACCTTGGCAGCAATCCAGCCTGCCAAGTTAGCTTCTCTTTAGTCAAAGTGTTGACTTCTGCAAGAAGGGAGTGGCACAAGCAGTCTTTTTTATAGTCTGAAAAGGAACCTAATGACCATCAGCTGCGGGTAATTACCTCCTGTAATTACGTAATTGTTCTTGACGCCAGTAGCTCTTCGATGGCGTGCATCCCAGAACAACTCACTGCTGGTTTCTGGATCACTCTCCCTTGTCTCCTCCCCACTGATCCAAGACTCAGGCACCACCTGGTGGCCAACCAGTCTCTCTGCGCCCTGCTCGGAGTCAGAACCCTGTCCAGGGTCCTCCACATCCTCCAGGGCCGACTCATAGGGCCCCTCGCTGTTGGAGTCTGGTGGCAGCTCCAACGGCTCCTGCTGGGCCACAACACATATGTGCAGGCATAACAACCAGATTTAAAACAAACTGTCAAATATTCCAATATGCTATCTAGCAAAAGAAACTCCAGAGAGACCATTTTTCTCAAGAGTGTACTTTACTGAAAGTCATGTGGTAAAGAAGTTGAAAAGCCAGGTCTACCATAGTATGGTTAGCATGTGAAAAGTATTAGATAAATTCCCCCTTCTTCCTCTGGACCTCCCATTGTCCCTTGTCCATCAATCAGTTACAGCTGGGTTGTTTTGAGAACAACCTGTCTGCCTAGGATGTTCTCAGAGTTGATGATCTTGGAGTGGAACTATCTCAGGCTTCAAGATGGCACACTTGTATTACAGAGTTTCCCTCCCAAACCACCCTCATAATCCAATGCTCCCCATCCCCTCTGCCGTTATTTTTATCTGGTTGCAATTAGGCTGCATAGCAAGTCAACTACGACACAAACTACCTTTAAAACTTTTGCATAAGTAGATGTATGTGGATTAAAAACTGGCAGATGTCTATAGACTAGTTACTAAATAACTGTGGTGGTGCAGTGGTTAGTATACAGCATTGCAGGCTAACTCTGCCCACTGCCAGGAGTTTGATCCTGACCAGCTCAAGGTTGATTCAGCTTTCTATCCTCTTCTATGAGGGACAACATTATTGGGGGTGGGGGGGGGAATACGCTGACTATAAGCTACTTGGAGAGTGCTTTAAATCCTATGAAGCAGTATATAAGGCTAGATAACATTGCTATTTCTCTCTCTCACACACACCCATTTAAAATAATCCCATTTATGCACCTATTTATCATTTTTATAGTTATTTTAAATTCTTCAGTGATTGGGAAAATGTTGAAATGGTGCATTCATTCATTCATTCATTCATTCATTCATTCATTCATTCATTCATTAGGATGGCAAGAGAGGGGAAGTCTCAGGGAAATGGCTAGCGGAGGAAAAGTAAAATAGCATTTTTTAAAATCAATGAGTAATTTTGAATCCACAACTTTGTATTTATACAAAGAAGAGCTATAAACTTGTTATTATATTATATTGGTAGCATTCTTGGTAAATATATATTACAAAATAATAAAGACTGTAATAACTATCAATAGTATGATTAGCAATATACTCAGTTGAGAGTATGTTGCTACCTATGAAAAATAGTGAATAAACTGATGGAGCTAGCTTGTAAAATAGTAGAGCAGACAGGGTCAGATTAAGTTTTTGTTGGTTGAAGATCTTTAAAATAATTAAAAATTACATTTAAAATTCTGTGTTCAATAGTATTCATTGATATTATTTATTCAAAAGATCTATAGAGAATACAGAAAACTGACCTCAATTGTATTAGCATGCAAATATTAAGTTTTATGGTGGTGGTGGTTGTTTTAATCTGGAAACAATTTTTCATCAGTTTTAGTAACAAGAAGTCACAGGATGAGCCTGATGGGACTATTTTTAAGAGATTTTTTTTAAAAAAAGAAAGTGTTCATATTATATTGAGAAATGGGAAAAAAATCTATAGAGTATTAAAAAAATAAAACTTGCTTTCTGTTGCTCTATGCCCTTCACAGTTAATACATATCCAGGGAAGTAATAGAGTTTTGAAAGGGAGAAAAAGTAGTACAGCCCTAAGCAAGGATATTGCTGAACTTGATTTTGCTGAAAATAGTAGGTAGCAATGTAATTTTGCTGGTGTTCCATATCTTCTTATAATCCCATGACAGCACATATTTCTCACCCATTCAAATGAAAACATGAACCTAATTTAAGGATTTTTAGATTAAAGAATTATGTGATGCAAGTAAGACAGAGAATTTGCTTGCATTAAACTGTTTGTTTTCCTTTTCCAATTTGAAAATAAAACCTATTATGTATACATAGAATCATCCGCTAAAGTACAGAATTTTAATTTCAGCAAAAGTATCACTTTCCTTCCTCTGCTGAAGGAAGTTGTCAGTTGTCAGATAAGAGTTTCCATTTTATTTGAACTGTGAAATAGGCTTCCTGAAGGCTCCCGAGGACAAAAAACGGCACTATGAGCAAACTGGAAGTGTGTTCCCGAAGTTGTGGTTTGTCCATAGGGCCGGTTTTTCATGCTTGGGGGTGGGGTGGGGGCAGGGGAGGCTGTTTTCATCTTCCCCAGGCTCCTAGAAAGTCTCTGGAGCCTGGGGAGGGTGAAAAAAGCTTGCCAAAAGCAGGGGAGAGTGCTGGTCGCACGCACATTCACGCAGAAGGGGGAAGAGCACATGTGTGGCATGTCTATGCATGACCCTCTGTGCTCCCCTCACTTTTGGCACGCAAGCCAAAAAAGGTTTGCCATCACTGACGTATACCCTTTAAATATGATAAACTGGACAGAGCATGCTGGAAAGTCTGTCTGTCTGTCTGTCTGTCTGTCTGTCTGTCTGTCTGTCTGTCTGTCTGTCTATCTATCTATCTATCTATCTATCTATCATCTATCTATCTATCTATCTATCTATCATCTATCTATCTATCTATCTATCTATCTATCTATCTATCTATCTATCTATCTATCTATCTATCTATCTATCTATCATCTCCTTATTTAGTTCCATATGTTCAAATCATGCATTTATTTTTCATTTATTACGTTTGTTCACAAACATATGGTATTGATTTCATTTTGGGAATACTGTGATCTTATTATCAGTACTTACATAAATGCATTTTATTTTTAAACACATATTGACTATCTGCTAGATAACAGACTAGCAACTATTTGTCTTCCTATCACAGCTGCTAGAATATTAACAGTTTTACAGTTACACTCGTAAAACCAAACTTAGGTAAACAATGTCTCATTTCTCCAGTTTATTCTATGCCTCAGAATAAATAATAAAAAAGTAAAATAATAATAAAATAAAATAATAATAAAATAAAACAATTGTTTTATTTATTTATAGTCTAATTCCAGAATAAAATATGTAGGAGGAAATATAGTGGTAAAATGCATATGTGCTAATACAATGAGTCAGTAATCAGATAAATGAATCACAGTACCCCAATTTGTTCAATGTATTGGGTATTGGGATCTTAGGACCACTACCTTGGTTGTAAACTTAGCATTTCTCCTGCAATATGTACACTTGAGCCAGGAGGAAATATAACAATCCCAGTGGCTGTTCTTTCCAATAGGGATGATAAGTATTTAAGCTTAATTGGGACATATAATTGACAGATAAACAAAATATGAGAAATATTTACAGTAGTGTATAAGCAGGTTCTCTCATAACATGACAAGTAGTGGAAACACTCATATTTGACTATGGAACCCAACCACTTGCTCTAAAATAGATTCTAGAGAGAAGAATTCTAAGTAAATAAATAAATAGGACCTTGTTAACATTTGTGTCAGACTCAATGGTAGGTATTTTTCAGGTTGAAAAATAATTTTATTCTTAGCCAATCAACCTAGGGATTCCTTTTAGCCAATAATTCCATATCAGTTTGAGAGCTGAAATTGAATACTGTTTTTAAAAAAAATTGTGTGTATATATACAAGCAATATAGATGTGGATCTGGATTGTTTAAACTGAAAAATTCTCTTACTGAAAAGCAAATGTTATTTGTCTGTATTGTCTCACAAGAGAATACAGTTCAGATTAATTGTGTCTAGTATAAAATAATGTATCCACAGTGAAATTTGAACCAATGTGATGTGCTCAGAAATCCAGGATTAAATTTATCTTAACCCAAGAGACCTCATTGTGTGATCTGGAGTCAGGCAACTTCCCTTACTCCAATCTTTCTAACAGGGTTGTTGTTGCAAGGAAATATTGGAGATTGAAGTGACTTTCACCAAGAGATCCTGGAGGAAAATTGAGTGATGAGTCTAGACAACATAGGAATGATGTGTTCATTTATGAGTTTCAAAGACCTTTAAAGGGTGTTTTATTCTAATAAAAAGGAGGCTAATAAAAACGCTTAGAGAAGCCTGTTAGCGCACATCTGTACATCCAACAATAATCAATGGCTTTTTGCAGCAGGCAGTGTTAGCACACATTTATGCTCTTAGGAAAATCCCTTCTATTCTGTTTGCCCCTCACTTCATTTTGTAGGTATTACACTCAATATTATTTGACTATCCAAAGGAGATTATCATAATTAGATTATACATAACTACACAGAGCTCTTGTATTTGTGGAAAGAGAGGGTGGTGAGCTGAATTTCCACAGCTGTTATGTGTTTGTGTGTGTGTGTGTGATGTCACCCCAGCAGGTAGTGACATTTTGAATTCTTGATGACATTTCCCATTGTAAATAGACAAAGAAGTCAGATGGCATTGTTCTGTTTTACTACTCTCAAATGTCACTGCACTGAGGAAAATGAAAAGGCCGGAGTTTCAATACTATTTTTCATCAAGAAGGGAAGCAAAATGACAAAAAGACTTCATGAGTTTCAGCAGTATGCATTTCCCTTTTTCTGTTTGCTTCCATTGTCCTTACAATTAAATTAAGCTTTATGTTTTCATGTTCTCAATAATCTTTCATTTGAATACATGCTTATTATATTCTCAATATGTATATTACCTTATGTGGGTTGAAAGGCAGCTATTTTTTCATATATCACATTGAAGAAATACTATTGTCCCATATATTATTATTATTTTTATTTAATTCCTTTAAACATTTTCCTTAACCTCATGTGAACTCTCATCAGAGCTGGGTTCCTAACAGTTTGGACCGGTTCAGCCAAGTAGGTAGTAACTCGGCCTGCCACATCCCTAAACTGGTTTTTTTGCTTCTGTGCATGTGCACGTGCAGCGTGTCCCTGAGCGAACCGGCAGTACCAGCAGCCGGAACCCACCCTGACTCTCATATTATTTTTTACCTAATGATAATGATAACATAATCATAATCAAGTCTTAATATTTAATATATTAGAAGAATAAAATTTAATGTACCATATTTTAGTGAAAAGTATGATGATTTAATACTTTCCATTAGCCCAAAGGACTAGACAATGACCAGACAATGCTATAACTGGTCATTGGCCGGAGGCATTTAAGTGAAAATGGTTTCAATGAGTTAGATTATAGTTTTTCAAGCTGTGTTCCCCAGAATCCCAGAATCTTGTGCACAATTGTGGAAGTTCCATGAGAGACTGAAGTGAAAAAATACAGCTTTGCCTCTTGAAAAAAATGCAAAGTTCCTAAGTTAATTATAATGTGAATTTCCCAACAGCCACATGAATAAAGATAGCATGCAATGTAAGATGTGGTGAATCTTAAACATATTGTTTCTTTTCTTCATTGAATCTGCTAGTGTTAAAGAAGCAAACAAAGTTGGGCTACCCCAATTATTGCAACTCTATTGAAAACAATATATTTGATTTTTCCCTCTCTTCCCCCTCTCATAATGTTTATGAGGAGAAATCTTTTTCAAATCTGAGTTTAGATTTTGGATTCTTCCTGTTAGGAGAAGGGAGAAGAGAGTGAAATATGTATTACATTGCCATTGCACACATGGTACCAGTCTATTCTTAGGGTCATAGGGACATAACAATTTAATGGTCACCTCTCATTTTGACATCAATATGTAGATTCATCATTTGCTACAATAGTGGTTTGTGCACACATTGTCACCTAAAATATTAGTTAATAATCTAACATTATCAGATACAGTACTTGTTGACCTTTCATAAAATCCATTTCTCTTGGATGGAGAATCAGGGATAGTATTCCCTGTAGTTTGCATCTCATAATCACAGTTAAGCATTCAGATTTTAAAAAAAGGTATTCGGTGACAAATTAATACCAGTCTTTATCAGTCTCCAAAATTACAGTTTTGTATACATCATACAAAAAAATATTATACATGAATTTTGGGGTGAGTAGAGTACAATTATCATATACCTTCAATACTACTAGGAGTAGGGGGTGGAAAGTACTCCATTGCTTAGCTATCAGAATCAGGAGCTTTCCTCTCTTCTTAGATTTATAATAGGGTCTCTTATTTCTTGAGGCAATAAAAGTGCAGCTAGATAGGCAGCTTGTTCATGCGTAATATTTGTAAGAGCTACATTCTATGAAATTTAATACAAGAACAAGAATAAAATTAAAACATATATTGATTTATTAAATCAGATCATTCTATATTTTTACCCTTGATAATAAAACAATATTGCATTCTTGTATGAGTTACAGTCACAAAGCTATATTATATCAGTTTCCTCTTGCTCCTAATATTTTGTTTAATACTATTTAATTAATATTTTGCATATAGTGCATTGAGGGAATTAAATTCTCACTCAACATTTGAAAAGCTTATATAATTTGGATATATGTCATCTTGTACCTGGAATTGTCTTACCTTTTCCCCAAAATGTTGTTATTCATTATTTCCATGTTTTATAAAGAATAGTACAAACATGTATATGGTTTAAAGGTACTTCAACTAACCATTACATTTGTGGAATATTTACGGAGGGGAAAAGGGAATCTTCAAGCCATTTCATTTTTGTAAAGTTTGTAAAAACAAATTACTTGACAAATGCCAACTCAAAAAAGTAGGATAATAGTTTCTTGTAGCAATTTATATTGTTCTTGGAGAACAATAATTATTGCACTGCAACAGATAATATATTTGTTCATTCAATTAATGGTTGAGATTAGAAAGCAACCAAATCAAGAATTAATCTGATTCAGAATTATTTAAAACATATTATACTGTATATTCTTGTGAAGGATTTTCAAGCTGCCATGTAAGCCCCAACATATAAGCTTTATCTGTATATAAAAAATAGATTTTCCATTTTTTCTCTGAAAACTCCTGTGGGCTTATCTTCTTTGGCATTGTAAGGAATGTTCAGAAGTTGTAATTATATTTGTGATTTAGTAACTGCAAATGGTTCTCTTCATCCTGAAGAATTAATAGCAAGTTGCTTATTAGAATTTTCAGGCTCTGCCATTCTTGTTTTAGGTGAAGCAATCATCGGGCTCTTCAGCAATGGCATTGAAAAAAATAAACTATATCTGAGCAAATTCTAGAATCCCTCCTTTAAATTATTAAATCCAATCTTCCTAGATGTCTGTGTCATACAGAAAGGGGAGTTCAAGTTACAATAAAGCTTAGCTTGACTTTACTTTTCATATTCAGCTGAAGTTGTAGGTTTTTGGGAGGGGTGGAGTTTGAAAAAAAAATTCATTCCTTCAAAAGAGAAGCCACTCTTTAAGATAGGTAAACTTACTCTTCCCTGTTGTGAATTAGTTAGATAGATGATAGATGATAGATAGATAGATAGATAGATAGATAGATAGATAGATAGATAGATAGATGGATGGATGGATGGATGGATGGATGGATGGATGGATGGATGGATGGAAGGAAGGAAGATAGATAGATGATAGATAGATAGATAGATAGATAGATAGATAGATAGATAGATAGATAGATAGATAGATAGATAGATAGAATATCAGAGTTGGAAAGGATTTTGGAGATCTTATAGTCCAACCCCCTGCTTAGGCAGGAAACCTTACACACTTCAGACAAATGGTTGTCCAACATCTTAAAAATGTCCAGTGTTGGAGCATTCATAACGTCTGGAGGCAAGTTGTTCCACTGATCAATTGTTCTAACTGTCAGGGAATTTCTCCTTAGTTCTAATTTGCTTCTCTCCTTGATTAGTTTCCGCCCATTGCTTCTTGTCCTGCCCTCAGGTGCTTTGGACAATAGCTTGACTCCTTCTTTTTTGCAGCAGCCCCTGTGATATTGGAACACTGCTAATATGTCACCCCATAGTCCTTCTTTGGTACTATATGAACAAGTTAAGAAAAGGTTGAGGTTATAGGAATGTAACAGAGACTTGCAACAAGGACTTGAGGACATGCCTGATGACGACATATAAAGAGAACTCCAAATGTTCAGTCTTGAATAAAGTAAAATATTAATTTTAATGTTAATTTTAATGTTAATTTTAATTTAATTTCTAAATCTCATTGTAAATGTCTATTGGATTTTTTGGATATTCTATTTAATCTTTCTTTTAACTTTTGTAATGTGTGTTTTTATGTTGTACTCCGCCCTGAGTCCTTTGGGAGAAGGGCGACATATAAGTCCAATAAACCTATAAACCTAACCTCAGGAAAGAAGATTGAATAGAATGTGTAGGTATAAAAAAGTGTGATGTAGGGAACTTTCTTAAATTTTCATCTAAACTAGTAACAGAAATAATAGATATAGAAGAGATAGAAGCTACATAGATTTAATGTAAATATAAAGAAATGTTTTCTAACACTAAGGTATGTGTAATAGCCTACTTATGGAAGATTTGGTATTTCCATATTTTGTGGTATTTAACAAGAAAGGGAACAGCCATCCCTCAACAAGTTTAATTAATTTTCACACATATTCTGCTTTATACTGCTGTTTGCTATTCATAAAGTTCTGATGCTTTATTACTTGTGGGACCACCTGTTTCCCATAACATCAGTCTAGGTGATTCAGTCTTGCAGGGTTGGTGTGCTGCAGATTCCTTTGGTTAAATAATATCATAGGACCCAGCAGTGTGCCTTCTCTATAGCAACACCTGCCTTCTGGAATGAGAGTGTCCTTCAGATCTCCTCCACCCCATCTGGTGCTGTTTAGAAGGGTAATGGATATCAGATTCTTTACCCCAAACCTTCAACAAGGGAATCAAAAGTGTGTGTAGCTGTAATAAGCAAAATACATAATAGACTAATCATGCAGTTCAAACCATTTTGTAATTTATTTGAAATATCAGATAAAAATAGTCGTAGGAAGGAAGAAAATAATTTGGAAACTGATGAGCATGGCCTAACCACTGAACTATGAGTAGATTAATAATGTAAACAAATAAGCAAAATATTTTGTGTGGGGAAAAAAACTATTTAAAATCATCTTAAATTGGCCGGTGAAAAACTAGATTTCTATAAAGTTAGTTTGGGAAATAGTATCTATACTTTTTCCATTATTATAAATAATGAGACCTAGCCCCTTTTTAGAACATGACAATCACTATGTTTTGAATAAAAGGAAGATATATAGAGAAGATATAACCTTTACGAAAGAGAACTTGACAAGTGATCATGTTTTTTCTGTTATCAGTTTAAATCCTGGCTAATAAGGATTTTAGAGCTTAATTAGCTGCTGCATCAGTTTGGAGAATTAATATTTAATCATACAGAAAAAGTTCAAAAATTGATTGGTTGCTATTGTGAATAGAAGCAGGAGATACAGTTCTTGGTGAAAAGGAAGCTTAGGATACTAACTTTGGTAAAAGTATACAAAAGAGAAATTTATCACAGATTATATGTTACTCTATTACATTAAAGATAGTCCTTGACATATGACCATAATTGGGACCAGAATTTTGGTTGCTAAGCAAGACAGTTGTTAAGTGGATCATGCTCAATTTTATAACCTTTTCTTGCTACAGTTGTTAAGTGAATAATTGTACA
Source organism: Thamnophis sirtalis (assembly GCF_051295495.1). Lineage (NCBI taxonomy): Eukaryota > Metazoa > Chordata > Lepidosauria > Squamata > Natricidae > Thamnophis > Thamnophis sirtalis. The sequence continues at coordinate 33,411,417 of NW_028261390.1, read as the reverse complement.
TGTTAAGTGAATCCAATGTTCATTAAGCAAATTTGACTTCCCCCATTGACTCTGCTTGCCAGAAGCTGTCTGTGAAGGTTGCAAATAGAGATCATGTTGCTACAACTGTTGTTGATCAAGTGATCATGGGGAGGCTGCTATAGTCATAAATGTAAGGAGTGTTCTTAAGGCATTTCTTTCATTGCTATTGTAACTTCTAACAGTCATTAAACAAATCAGAGAATACCTCAGGGCTGGGTTTCTGCCAATTCTAACCTCTTCTATAGAAGAGGTTCCACAAACCTACAGTGCCGTTTAGAACTGGTTCCAGCTCCCTCCCCCCACCCATCCGCACATCATCAAGATGAAGAGCAAGAGGAGGAATTCTGGGAGTTGAAATCCACAAGTCTTAAAGCTGTCAAGTTTGAACACCCCTGGGTTTTTTTTTCTAAAGGGTTAGGGGTGCAAGGGTCTTGTAACAACATCTTTAAGACTTGCGTGCTTCAATGCCAGAGTTTCTGAGCCAACATTTTGGTTGCTAAGCGCCAAGACACTCCCACTCGGTCACATGGCTGGCAAGCCACTCCCACATGGTCACAGGGCTGGCAAGCCACTCCCACAAAGCAGGCCACACCTACAGAAGAGGTTCTTAAAAAATTTGAAACCCACCACTGGACTACCTGTATACATTCTCTAAATCATAGTTTAAGTAAAAATGATTTTTTAAAAATAAAGAAAATCTACAATATTCAAATCTTAAAACAAGAATTTTAATTTATTTACTATTTTTTTAAAAAAAATATGCATGTTTTAATCATAGTATGTTAAACAAACTAAAAATAACCATCACCCTTCTGCCAGCCAATCCCACCCAGGAGCACATAGCTGCACTGCCGGCATCACACTTCTGCCAGGACGCCCTCGCTCACCCACCCACACCCTTCAGCCTTACCTTTGTGGGAAGTTGGGAACTCATGAGCAGAAGTGTGATTGAAATGAGAAGAAATGAGGCTGGAAGATAAGGCTGATGGCTGGGGGGAAGATGTGGATGGCACTACCTTGTGGTCAGTGAGGCTCCTCCTCCCCAGGCCCTCACCAGCCGGGAAAAGCCAGCCACATGAGGAGTGGCTGGGAAGACAGGGGAGAGGAATGGGACAAGGGCAAGGCTAAATCCCACCACTGCACAGGTCGGATACATTGTGTCGATGGGCAACCACAACCACAATTGAGCTCAAAATTTATATTGCTAAGTAAGAAATTTGTTAAGCGAATTTTCCGCTTGTTATGACTTTTCTCGCCACATTTGTTAAGTAAATCACTGCAGTTGTTAAATAAAGTATAAAAAATGGTCATCAGTCACTCTTTCCAGTGTCATTGTAACTTTGAATGGTTAATAAATGAACTATTGTAAGTCAAGAACTACCTGTAGAAGGGACCTGTTTAGACTTAAATTGAAACTTAAATTTAAGGTTCAGATGATTATATTCATTTTTCTGCTCTACTTATTAGCCAAACTATAAGACACTCACTTTTTTCCCCCTTTTCTTTTCTGCAATGCTTTACAATTTGTAATTCTAACATAGTATGTGATCCCCTGCCAATCTGCCACAAAGGAGAAACAGAGCACTAAAGTTCCTTTGTGACAACTTCCCAGCTATGGCAACATTCATTTTTTTGCTTCAAAAAAAGTGACAGCAGGAGATGTAAAAACTGAAAGCTTTTCGTTCTCTCTCTCTCTATCTTTACATACACACCTTTTTCAGAATCACAAACACACTTTTTACCAGATGGTCATAATTTAAATGTATAAGCTTCTTAGAAACATTTTGGAGTATATAAATTTGTGGAATATAAATGCAGAAACATTTAATACTACAAAGTGGCATTTCTGTTTTCTATGCTCTTAGACTCAGGGTGTCTTTTGCCAAAAGTAATAGACAATTGGACTCATTCTCACATCTTCCTAGCCAGAACCTGAACAGATCCCAGTAATATTTTGACATTTTCCCCCAATACCATGTCCCAATTGTATTGCCTTTGTTTCATCTCTGGAAAGAGCTAAAGCAGCTTAGAGTCTCCTTTAGCAGTTCCAATTTTAAAGTACAGTAGTATTTTCCTATCATCCATCCATCTATCTATCTATCTATCTATCTATCTATCTATCTATCTATCTATCTATCTATCTATCTATCTATCTATCTATCTATCTATCTATCTATCTATCTATCATCTCTCCCTCTCCCTCTCCCTCTCCCTCTCCCTCTCCCTCTCCCTCTCCCTCTCCCTCTCCCTCTCCCTCTCCCTCTCCCTCTCCCTCTCCCTCTCTCCCTCCCTCCCTCCATCCATCCATCCATCCATCCATCCATCCATCCATCCATCCATCCATCCATCCATCCATCTATCTATCTATCTATCTATCTATCTATCTATCTATCTATCTATCTTCTGTCACCACTTTGCCTGATCACTGGGACCCATTGCTATTTAATTGGACTCTAAGAAAGAGATTGGCTGCCTGGTTTCACAGAAGCATCTGTAGATTAATGCCTGACATTTTATGATGTTTTTGTCAGGTCTTTCACTCACAAACACAGATTTTGCATTCTTCTTAAAGAGGCTTATATTTGGTTTTCAAATGTGAATCGGGTATTAGTTTGTACTATTTTGAAAATGTGTTCATATTCATATTCCTCCCTCATGTCTTCAAAGGTTGAATTAAAGGATGTATGGCGTGAACTCCACCCACAGAAACAACAATTTACTTTCTTTTCACATAGACACCAATCCTGTTCTAGGATCGACATGGCCTGGTTGACACCAGAAATTGGGGACTTGATTAAGGAAGCAGCGATTGAGGTCAACACCTGGGCCGATCACAATCCACTCTTATTGGTGTGGAAGGGAGTAAGGCAGGGGAGGAAGAGAAGGTGGATGATGAATACAGAGATAGTGAAAGAACAAGAATTTCAGCAAATGTTTAAAAGGGAAATGAGTTTTTTTTTTGAAGAAAATAGGAAAGGAGTAACCCCACAAATACTTTGGGATACGGCCAAGGCTTATATGAGAGGCCTAGCTATTAAATATACAATAGGTACCCACAGGAAAAAATTAGAAGAGAGGGCAAAATGGGTAACTAAACTGGAGGTGGTAGAAAAAGCCTTGCAACAGAACCCACTAGATGATAGAAAAAAAGAAGAAATGGCTAGAATTAAGCATGGGATCTCTCTTTTAGACCAGGAGGATGTCGCTCGAAAACTTAGGGGGATTAAGCAAAACTTTTTTGAGCATGCTAACAAACCGGGTCGCTGGCTCTCTTATAGACTTCGAAAAGAAAGAGAGAGCAGACGTATAGCTCAACTGCAGAATAGTAAAGGGGAATTAGTAGAAACCAAGGGGGAGAAACAGGAAATTATCCAAGGCTTTTTTCAGCAACTATATAGTAGGGAAGAAGTTTCTGAGGTCCAAATTAAGGAATTTTTAGATAATGCAAATCTACCCAAGATCTCAAATGAAGCAAAAGGGGTACTGAATCAAAAGATAACATTAGAGGAACTAGAAAAGGCAGTTAAAAAAATGGGAAACAACAAAACCCCTGGCATGGATGGTTTGCCAGTTGAAATCTATAAATCTTTTTTGGAAATTTTAGGACAAGAGATGATAGCAATATTTAATGCTGTCTTGACGGATTCTATTGCACCGAAATCATGGGCCGAGGCTTATATAACCCTTTTGCCTAAAGTTGGAGCTGACCGTACCCAAATTAAAAACTATAGGCCCATTTCACTTTTGAATGTGGATTATAAAATCTTTGCAGCTATATTGGCAGATAGACTCAAATTTTTCCTTAACAAATTTATACACCCTGATCAGAACGGCTTCCTGCCGTCAAGGCATTTGAAAGACAATGTCAGAATTATTTTGGATGCCTTAGAATATTATGAAGCTCGGCCAGATAAACAAGTGGCCTTTATGTTTCTTGACGCACAAAAGGCTTTTGATCGGGTAAATTGGAATTTTATGTTGTCACAACTAGAAAACATGAAGTTTGGAGAAAGCTTTTTAAATGCAATTCGGGCAATTTATGTACGACAAACCGCAACAATATTGGTAAACGGAGAAGAGGCGGGTGACATTGTGATTGGTAAAGGCACAAGACAAGGATGCCCGCTATCCCCCCTACCGTTTATCCTCACATTAGAACCCCTTCTTAGAATAGTGAGAAGTGATACACAAATTAAAGGGTTACGAGCTAAAGCTCAGGAATTTAAGGTCCAGGCTTTCGCCGATGACCTTGTTTTTATCCTGGAGGACCCTATGGCGTCTGGGATACAACTTTTACGTAAAATAGAGGAGTACGGTAGGATAGCGGGGCTACGTATAAACAAAGAGAAGACAAAACTGTTAATTAAAAATATGACTCTGAACCAGAAAAGGGAAGTACAAAGCCTGTTAGGGATCAACATGGCCCACAAAGTACAATATTTGGGAATTTGGCTGACGGAGAGATGTTCCTCTATCAAGGTAGATAACTATATGAAATTGCTACAACAGGTATCCAAAGATATGACTAATTGGAGTAGCAAACAATTGTCTCTGATGGGCAGGATTGCAACAGTCAAGACATATGTATTACCAAAATTTTTGTTTTTGTTTCAAACGGCACCAACTAAATTGGACAAAAAATTTTTTAAATCCTTGGAGACAATAGTGACACAGTTTATATGGCAAGGCAAGAAAGCACGAATCAAAGCCCAAACTTTGCAAAAACGCAGAGAACTGGGAGGCTTTGGAGTACCCAACTGGGAAGCATACTATAACGCAGCAATCATGACATGGGTGAAAGATTGGGTGATGTTGAATAGAAGGCGCCTATTGGCTATAGAGGGACATGACCTCCCCCAGGGATGGCATGCCTCCCTTTGGCAAGAAAGAGACACCCCCCATAGGTACTTCATGGGACATTATATTCGGAAGATTTTGATGGGGGTCTGGGAAAAAATGAGGAAAAAATATTATCTTAGGGTTCCGTGTTGGTTGGCACCATTAGAGGCCTTAACGCATCCGAGTTTATTTAATTGGACAAGAAACATAACATATAAAGATATCATGACAGAAGAGGGCAACATGAAAACAAAGATGGAATTAGAGCAACAGGGCAGGAATTTGGAATGGTGGGAATATTTACAGGTTAGAAACAGGTTTAAAAGTGATAAGGCACGTTTCGGGATCTACCCAAACCCTCAGGGGCTAGATAAGATCTTGTTTGGTGGAGACAAGAAAATGTTATCGAAGATCTACCAATTTTTGACCTGCCAAGATACTAATGAAGAGATGGACAAAAGCCTTCTAATAGTATGGGAGAGAAACCTAGGTTATGAAATTGAAATGGGCAAATGGTGGGATCTATGGAGTAAGACCATTAAACTTACAACATCTACTGCATTCAAAGAAAACATATACAAGATGGTTTATAGGTGGCACTTCCCCCCAACGAGGTTAGCTAAGATGTTTCCTGGGTTATCTCCATTGTGTTGGAAATGTGGAAGAAAGGATGGCACATTCTACCATATTTGGTGGTCCTGTACTGAGGCCACAAAATATTGGAAAAGGATTAAAAAATGGTTAAAAGAGGTTACCGGGGCAAACATTGAATGGAGACCTGAGAACCTGTTACTAAGCATCAAACCAGATAACATAAGCAGTTCAATATGGCATTTGAGCCTGCATATAATTGTGGCCGCAAGAATAACCTATGCACAATTTTGGAAATCCACCACTATACCGCCGGAAGATGCTATAATTAAAAAGATCTACGAATGTGCAGAAATGGACAGAATGACGGGTTGGCTGAGGGACAAAGGAGAAACAGAACACTATCTTAGCTGGAACCTATGGTATATGTGGGCGACTAGGAGAACAGCAGGGACTTAAAATGGGGAAAGTTAACATAGGTACCGTAATAGATCCCTGAATCTTGCAATGAGAAGATGTGGCTTAGAGACCTAATAATGAGGAAAGAAAGGAAAACTGGGCTGTGAATGACTGTCACCGTGGGGGGGAGGGGGGGTTGTATGTTTAAAACGGCATTTGTATCTGTATGTTTTACTTTATATTGTTATGTATGATTTGTCTTGCTTATGTTGTTGTATTTATGTCGCTGTATTTTTCTTCCTGTTTTTTAAAGGTAATAATGTTTAATAAAAATTATATTTTTTTTTAAAAAAAAGAAAATGTGTTGGCCTCTTTTTATTTTATTTTATTTTGAAAAACAACAACAACAACTAGTATTCTAGTCCTGGACACGCTTGACCTGTCCTAAACTGAGAGTTGATTTGCTGAATTCAGCTTGCTGTTCCTTGCTTTTTCTCTAATCATTAGCTGTCTTACAGGTTTGCTGCTGCCACAGGCTACACATAGCTATATTTCTTAGTCATTTTTTATTACTTGGAGGATATTTTGCTACTTCATCACAGCTCCGTGATTATCCACAGAATTAATTAAAACAGAACTGGCCTAAGTGGTAGCACTGCCATCTCCTTGCAGCACAAGTCAAGAATGGAACTCACTCATTATTAATCAGTCCATCTTGCTCATGCCATTCCTTTGTCCGTTCAATCTATTGGGTTATTTTGAAACCTGGGCTTAATGCTCTTTTAGAAGAGTGCTAGTTTAAAGCTAGGAAGGAAATCACCTGCTATTATTACTAGAAAGGGGCTAAATGAGACATATCAAAAGAAACATTATCAAATGACTTGAAGCATCTTTTGGCCTAATTGCTTCAGACATTGAACCTACCCGAAATACTAGGATGATCAAAGCAATCAAAGTAATCAAGAATCCTTAGAGGAGAAGCAGAACTTTTATAAAGTGCTTAGAATTTTATTTGTTACTGGACCAGCACTGTTCAAATTGATTGACTTAGGGAGAAATAATAGCATAAATATGTAGATGTAAAATCTTTTCCCATTGATATTTCACAAGATTCATTGATACAATGTTTTGTTTCTGTCAGCTGTTTTAGTTAAGCCAATCATTGAAGGAAACACAAATATCCTTGGAATTTGTTGAACCATTTCCTTCCTTCCTTCCTTCCTTCCTTCCTTCCTTCCTTCCTTCCTTCCTTCCTTCCTTCCTTCCTTTCTCAGTAAATTGCCATTAAAACCAAAGGAGCAAAAATAAAAGCAATGATTGCATATGTTGTTTTATCTATACAAAGAGGTTTATGTGCACATATATTAATTTTTATTTAACTTGATAAAATGTTAGGTATAAACATAGGTTTAACATTGCTATGGATACGTCATTGTAATTATAAATTTCAGAACTGCTCCTGATGAATTGTATGAAGTAGCAATACAATGTGGCTCTTGCTTATCCACAACAACCTTGAACATTACTTATTTCTAGAAACTTCAGAATTTTTAAATTAATGTAATATTAACCTGTTATAAATAGAATATGTTAAATCCATGCATACTAATTGAAATAATTAAAATACACCATTGTATTAAAAGATCTGACCAAAGGAACACAGGAGCACATCATATCAGACTAAGCAATAATAATCACACCATAGCAATCCTGCTAGTGTGAAATTACAGGATGCATTTGAAGTCTAACAGTATAAACCTGTCAGATTAAACATTTTACATTTAAATATTCTTCACACATACTATTCTAATCCAAAATAAATGTAAATAGAAACCAAGTGAATATTTCTGCCAGAGATGAATCATGATTGTAGGAATATATCTGCACAGGATTGATTTGTTAAGATGCTGCAAACATTCACAAAATGTAAAATGCAGAACAAATCAGTGGTGGATTCCTACCTGTTCGGACCAGTTTGGACAAATCGGTAGTGGTTTGGCGGCCTGGGTCGCTGGAACCAGCAGCGACCCATGCCTGCCATGCCCCTGAACTGTTCCCTGGGTGGCACCATAGATGCTGCCATCTTGTTTTTCAGTTCTGTGCATGCACAGAACAATTTTAATTGCACTGCGCATGTGCACAAGTGAACCGGCAGTAGTTCCTGCCAGAACCAATGGTGGGTTCAGGATCCCATTGCAACTGGTACGGTGCAACAGGGCTGGGTCTCCACCACATGCACATGTGCTGCACACACACAGCACACATATGCATACTTACCACCTGCAATGCTCTGCGATGCTACAGCTGCTCAGTGGAGCATTGGGCATGCACCATACACACCATGCGTGTGCGCGTAACCCCTGATCCGCTGAAATACAGGTAAGGAGAACAGGTGGGGTGGGTGGCCCTGCGGACCACCATACTGGAACTGTACCTGGTGCTCCCAGCAGGCACTGGTATGCCCGTATATCGGTCGTATCCCACCACTGGCCAGAACCCACCCCTGTAACAAATGTTCTGTTTGCTCGTAGAAAACAAATGAATTTTAGCAAAGGAATGTAACTCTATATTGGTTATAGAGACTTTAAATTGTTATATGTACTAGGTAAGAAGCTTTAAAATTTAAAAATAAAAATGTAATCACTTTCATTTACTTCTATATTTTACAAAAAGACCATTTAAAACCTAGTAAAATGTCCATGGAGACTTCCCTAATCAACCTTTATATCTGTGTTCACTTGGCTTCAGGAAAATTACTCGAATCCCTTTTCTATAGTAATTCTTTTTAGTAACTGTACCCTGAACTTGTGTATACATGAAATTTATCCCTTATTTCCAGAAACAGCACTATTTACCTGTAGGCAGCCATAAGACCCAAACATTGTTACTAAATAAACTTCAAGGATCAGTAAGTTTTCCTTTAAGCAATAGCTACAGGTGATTCACTCTGGGTAAGCATTAATCTCCTCTCCTGTAGTAAAATGTATCCTGTGTATCATGTAATAGGGTAATGATTAGTTACTATGAAATAGATTGGTCTCCATAAGAAGGTGCACTATTGAACATCTCCACCTACCAAGGAATGAAATATTTACTTTTCGCTGTGGGGGAGTCATGTATTATCATGTTCAAATAGTACATCTAGGATTTCCAACACAGATAGCTACTACTGCCCTGTTAGAACTAATGTCATACAGAAATGTTTTTCTGTACTTTGGCTACTAGCTCTCATGTACTTTTTTTGGGTGAATCTATTTTTGAAATTTCCTTCAAAGAAAAATAGATGTGGGTGGGTGTAATTCTCATTGGTTGAATGGCCTTACTATTTTATATAGCATAATAAAATATCCTTACATAGGCCTTATTGAGTGAGATTAAGGACACAGCCAAAAATTATCTTGGACCTGAAGTAAACTAGAAACTTGAGAAATGGAATAAAAGAGTTATGTGCTGCAGATGTACACCCCCCCACCCCCACCGATGATGAAAGTTTCTAGAGAAATCTGAAACATTCAGGTCTTTCTCCTTACCATAGTGATATGGCCAAAGGAATGTTTCAGCAGTCTACAGAACTAAACTTTTTTGAAATAGAAAGTGATCAATTGGATATGGTACAGTCTAAAAATGTATCCAAATAAACTCATACCTATTGCTATTGCTATTGCTTACATCAATCTGAAGTTTTTTACTTGTCTGAATGAATTGTCTAAGAGTTGTGCATGAGAAAAGTTAATAACATTTCCAACTCCAATCAATTTTGTCAGATAGATCTCTGCAAACTCTTCTCTATGGCCTTGGAGAAAGTGTATATCAAAGAGGACTTTGGCTATTAAACACGGTGCCTGACCAGCTATTTGTGAATACAAAACAATAGATTCTTTGCCACACTTACCACTGCAATATAGGCCTCAATAGCACTTCTATTTTCTCAAGCTCATTCTTTAATATCCACCAACAGTGCTCCAATGAGTAACAGGAACCATATATGGAGATAAGCCACAAGGTCACAATCAAGCTAAGGCCTCATTTGCATAATCCTTATGCAGCAGATCCTCAAGAATATGCCTCCATTCTTTTGGAAACTCATCAGGATCACCTGTCAACAAGGACAAAATAATTAAATAGATCCTGTGTTCCTAAGTGGGAGATAACACCATAAAATAACATGCTTATCAGGGCATGATCTGACCATGACAGGTGAGCCACAAAAAGTTTCCCCAATTCTAGAGCACATTGCCACTGCTCCAACTAAAAGTTTGGTGAAAGAGCAAGAGTTCCAACTGATATCTATTGGATCAGGAACCCAGTAAATCCAATAATTTATGGAATAGCATCCCTTAAATCCATAAGACACATATACAGGACAACTCCCCTGACCAATCCCTGCTCTGGATCTTTGACTGATGCCACACACAAAACCTGGCTGGATATATTTCTGAAAGAGACACGTCTACTTCTGGGCCAAGCCAAGTTTTGGTAACACATAACATTCTCATATTCTCAGTTTATTTCTGAAATGTAAGGAAACATCACAAGCAAAAGCCTTTTTTGAAACCTTCAGTAGATTAGAAGGGTAACTTTTTCTCATAATGAAATAGAAAACTATGGTATAAATTCAATGAATACTTTTAAAAATCCTTCATCTAGTTTAAATGTACTAATTAGCTCCCAAGAAAAAAAACCAGTCTTCCCCCTCTCTTTTTTCTTCTTCTTCAGTTATTAGGACCATACATGAAACTAACCAAATCCAGGCATGTGTATCTGGAATCTTTTAAAATATAGAGAAGCTGTGAAAATATAACTGAAAAAGGAAGGTAGTATAAAAAAAGTCTCTACATAATTCCAATTTGTTGCCAATATATTAAAGATTTACTATAATATGTGCAAAGAATCACATAGTTGGGAAAGAAGGAGTGAAAATATAAATAACTTACTTGGAAAGGGAAAAAATGAATCCTAGAGATCAATGGCAACATATTGTCAGAAGGCAGCTTCAGGCAAAATAGGTAGAAATCACAAGGAATACATATGAAATGCAGAAAGGGAAACACTGTTTCAGGAAAGCAGCAAATTCTAGGGCTTAATAGTTATTCTGATGAGAAGAAGCTGACAGGGTGCTGGAAGAATTGGGATCTAATCAACTCAGAAAGATGTAACTCTTTGGAATGGGATCACTCAAAACAAATTGAGCATATGAAGGGAGGAGGGAGATTCTAGAGAACAAGCCACCTTAAAGAGTATAGTATAATATAATTCTGCCAGATAGCACTTGACACAGAAAGGAAAAGACCAACAATTTTGACTTTAACATGACAGTCAGGTCATCCTCACTTCTGCATGTGTAGATAAGGATGTGATTTTCTCAAGCCAACCTGTTGAAAATATGGATAGCATTGAGCAGTTTTCTTTGGAACAGATTAGATGAAAGCATTTTGGAAATTTAGGCTAACTCAAGCAATTATGAAAGTTAATCTTAAATATAGTTAAATAAATTATATGCTGGCACAACAACTATTCTAACTATAAGAAAGATTGGCAAAAACTCTATTAGATGATTTTGCTCATTGCTTTTTTATCACGTTAAAAAGCTGATGGTCCTCAAATAATACTTCCTCCAACATTTTATGTGAAATGAAGTTGACAATATTTTAATGAAAAGTCAAATGGCTTTTCTTTATCTAGAAGTAGTTGAACAACAGGGAAGTGTTAATGCAAGATATGTGTCTTTGTATACTTTCTCTTTCCTATAAACCGGGATTAAATGTTGGATATGCTGTCATGCAAGCACAGATTATTTATCATTGTATATTTTAAATATTACAATGAATAGGTTCAGAATTTATTTGTAACATGACACTGCAAAATGCTTTTAAAGGACAGAGCTAAAGGCACTCCTTGAACTTTGGACTGGCATCTTATTTTTTCTCCCAGATCTTCATTTAGACAGGATATAAGGCAAAAGAGAGTAAAAAATGTATTTTTTATATTATGGAGACTGCTGCTGAAGAACTGTCCTTCTTTTAAATTGTAATAAGCAGCAAAACATTTTTGCATGTAATTTATTTTGATGTTTATCTTCTGAATGTTGATGTATCTTAAATATGTATCAAATTCAGACATCAGTCTAAGAATATTGTGAAAATAATTGATTTTCAAACTGGAAGACAATAATTTCCCAATTGGGTTTTTATGCAAATGTCGATGGTACATATTGAATACAATAATGGCTTTCTTTTTTACAAAGTTCCTTCTATTTGTAATTTCTTCCTTTTATGAAAAATACTTGTGATGGAACATGACCAATGAAGAATAAAAAGAAAGTATTATTTCTGTTTATTTGGAAACTGTTTTTTAACTATATTCCTTAACAATGCATTTTTCCCAGTCACTTCATATTTCCAACTCAAATTGTTTCAAATGTGTTTAGTTTTATAGTTTTAATATGGTTTTTATGCTCTTCTAATTTTTGACTGGGAGTTGCCCATTACTGGTTATAAAATGTCTGGTTACATAAATGTTTTAAATAAATAAATAAAATAATTAGTTTAAAAAAAAAACATTTTTATGACTACTATTCTTTTTCAGAGATACTATACCAAAGAAGCATTGCCTATTATATAGCAATAGCAATAGCAGTTAGACTTATATACCGCTTCATAGGGCTTTCAGCCCTCTCTAAGCAGTTTACAGAGTCAGCATATCGCCCCCACAGTCTGGGTCCTCATTTCACCCACCTCGGAAGGATGGAAGGCTGAGTCAACCTTGAGCCGGTGAGATTAGAACCGCTGAACTGCAGATAACAGCTGAAGTGGCCTGCAGTACTACACCCTATACACCCTAACCACTGCACCACCTCAGCTCTTCCTGTGAAGTTATAATATTTCCTAAATGAATAATGTAGTTCTTTTCTCTATAAATTTTTTCCGCTCATATCAAGATTATTCTCAATTTTATTCTGCCTTTAGCTAAGTTTTGTGTCATTGTCAAATTTGACAAATATTCCTGTCCAATAATTAATTTTTAAAAATGTGAAAAGCACAGCTTCCAGAATTGAATATAATGGGTAACCCTTATGATATCTCTATTTTGATGAGTAATGATATATTTTGAGTATTACTTTCAACCCAGCTTTACCTACACTTTATTTTCATTCCAAGTAGCTCCTAATAAACTAGCTTACTTAAAATATAATTGTGAATCTGAGTATTATATAATTTATCATTTGATTCTACTATGCTACCAGTTTTAAGAACATCAGGATGGCGACTGCATTTTCTATAAACGAAAGCATTACCTAGAGATGCCAAATTCAATTTGTATTAAATACAAATTGCAACAGATAAATTACTATTTATTAATTTTTTGCACACCCTCATACACTCTTCCTGACCTGTGTTGGCCACACAACTTCCATGACCTAAGTATGAAGGAGGGAAAGAGGGAGGGAGGGGAGGAGGGAGGGAGGGAGGGAGGGAGGGGGGGAGGGGGGGAGGGAGGGAGGGAGGGAGGAAGGAAGGAAGGAAGGAAGGAAGGAAGGAAGGAAGGAAGGAAGGAAGGAAGGAAGGAAGGAAAGTTCTCATAAAGAAACCCAATGGGAAATCTGACAGGGATTTGAAATACATTCTTGCTCTCACTGCTTTTTTGCCAACCCATGGTAATTTTGTTTCTCTGTTTAGGTAGGGAAAATTGCCTAAAACAATGACCAACAGGACATTTCTCCTGCTTCTGCAAGAAGATTGCAGAGACTCACTAAAAAAATGGCATGACAAAGTAGTAACGATGCATTGGAAGACATACTATTTATTTATTTATTTATTTATTTATTTATTTATTTATTTATTTATTTATTTATTTATTTATTTATTTATTTATTTATTTATTCAAACGCAAGTTGTAAGTATAAACATGGACATGAACACAGGAAATGAGTACAAATAAATGGGGACAATAGGATAGGGATGGTAGGCACGCTGGTGCACTTATGCACACCCCCTTACATACCTCTTAGGAAAGGAGTGAGATCCAAGCTAGACAGTTTAAGGTTAAAGTTATGGGGTCTTAAGGCAGTGGTGGGTTTCAATTTATTTTACTACTGGTTTGCTCATTCATGCATACGCGCACACAGGTGGGCAGAGCCTCCTGCCGCCACCACTACCGGTTTGCCTGATCTGGGGCGAACTAGCAGGAACCCACCTCTGGTTTGAGGATGTAACAACAGAGTTTGGTAGTGCATTCCAGGCATTGACCACTCTGTTGCTGAAGTCATATTTTCTACAATTGTGTTTGGAGAATTTTACCTTGAGTTTGTATCTATTGTTTGCCCATGTATTATTATAGCAATAGCAATAGCAATAGCAGTTAGAATTATATACCACTCCATAGGGCTTTCAGCCCTCTCTAAGCGGTTTACAGAGTCAGCATATTGCCCCCAACAATCCGGGTCCTCATTTTACTCACCTCGGAAGGATGGAAGGCTGAATCAACCTTGAGCCGGTGAGATATGAACAGCCGAACTGCAGAACTGCAGTCAGCTGAAGTAGCCTGCAGTGCTGAACTTTAACCATTGCGCCACCTCGGCTCTCTATGATTATGGTTATAACTGAAGTAGTCATTGACAGGTAGGACATTGTAACAGACAATTTTGTGCACTATGCTTATGTCAGACCTTAGTTGGCATAGTTCTGGGTTGTCCAAGCCCAAATTTTCAAGCCTGGTGGCATAAGATATTATATTATGAGCAGAGGAGTGTAGTACTCTTCTCATGAAACACCTCTGAACTCGCTTGATTGTCTGAAATACAGTGTGGATTCTAGTGGATTCCCAAATAGTGTGGATTGCCAGCAAGCAAGAACTGGTGGGACCATAACGTAGAAAATGAAGAAGCTAAAGTCCTCTGTGGGTAGAATTCAAGCATATAGGCACTTGCCACAAAACATGCTAGACTTAACAATTGTTGATAAAACAAAAAAGTCTGGATAGGAAACCTGTAGAAAGCAGCATAGAAGATAAAGAACTGGAGAAGATAACAAAATACTACCTGCAAATAGAAACTGAATGACAGTGGCATAGGAAAGTTAGTAATAGGCATCTTGGATGCAGTCCAAAAACAACTGGCATACAACTTGAAGACCATTGGCATTGACAAATTCAGCCAATTGCAAAAGGTAGCTTTTCTTGCAACAATTTACATCCTGTAATGATACCTCTAACAGAATCAAAGATCAATATCTGCCTATCCCAGGTCTTGGGAAGGACTCAATAGGTGAATTAAAAAAAACAAATACAGTATGAACATCTGGCTGGCTTTGTGATACATCAAAATATCTGTAAAATAGCTTTCATGATATTTCCAAAGAGTTGGTTATAATAGACTTGTGGATAAAGGGAAAACAAAAAAAATGATATTGGGGTGGCTTTTGTTTCAGTTTCTCTAACCTTTTTAAAAAAAATGCTTCTCTTTAAGTTTAATTTCTAATATGGTGGTTCATAGTGATACATTAGCAAGAAAGATAATAAAAATGGTAATGAGAAATAGAAATGGGGACAGACAGACAGACAGACACACAGACAAAAACACACACACATAGAAAGTATTGTATTCAACAAGAAGTCTGAAAGTCTAACCAATTGTGTATCAGTTTCAAAAACTACAGATAACAATATGAGGGGGGTGTCAGAGAGACAAAGTGGACTAAGGTAGTGGCCCTTTAACTCCATTTCATTTGAACTTTCCTAAGGCTGGTGATTGGAGCTGCTGGCTACAACGGAGGAGTCAGAGAGACAAAGAGGACTAAGGTAGTGGCCCCCACACCCAACAGCATGTGAATCATATATCTATCAACCAAAATAGCAATAATACATGGATTATTGGATTATTATCTGGATTAGTGTGCTTGAGATTGTGATTTTATTTTATTTCAAAATGACTGGCTTAGTTCAATGTAATAGCTATTTTGCACCTGTCTTTCGCAGTACTCTTTCAAATTTGGATACTGTCCCCTTTGTAAACAAATTACTAGACTACATAGACATATTACCTATCTAGAATGTCTAATCTGTGCTCTTCAAGCAGAAATTAGGTGTTCAATTCGGCCATTCCACTCTATGGAGATGCAACGCTATCAGCCCCCTCTACCGCAAAGATCCTGCAGGAGAAAAGCAGTCTGGACAACCGTGGGACCTGGCAAGGTGAGAGCTGTGAACCATAAACACAAAGCTTTTGCTGTGACCCAGTATAACAGATATAGCGCCCTTGCTGACTTTAATGGGGACACTAAAGAGACAGGTCAAGATACTTGTGATGATGATGACTCAAATAAGCAGGGGATCGTGGTCCAAAATGAAGAACTTTCTTCGGAAAGACGAAATGGAGAACCAGGTAACACACATCAGTCGCACAAGAAGAGCAAGGTATGCAAAAAGAGAAGCCACCTTCTAGTTGGTGATTCAATCATAAGGGATGTAAATTTAGGAAAGGATATGGAGGTATTAAAAGATGTCAGGTGTCTGCCAGGTGCTACTGCCAGCAGACACAAAAGGCGTATTCTTAAGATAGTCAAGAATGCAAGTAAAGACTGTGACATTGATGCTATTATACATCTTGGCACAAATGATCTGTCCCAAAAAGATGTACTTTCTGTGCAGAATGATTTCCAGAGCTTGGGGTAGTGATGTGCGGTGAGGTTAATGGCTGGTGAGGCAAGCGGGCAAAAGCCGCCCTGCCACCCCGGCGCTATGTCCGACCTAGAGGCGGCTTTTGCCTCTAGTGCTGGGGCAGCAGGGCGGCTTTTGCCCACTTTCAAGAAAGCTTTCCCTGGAAGCTTTGCGGGGAAACCCTGCAGGCCCCGGGAAGGAACGGAGCAGGGTTGGGGGCAGCCCGGGGAGCCCATGTGTGGGTCGTGATAGGCATGGACGGGGTGCGGGAATGCGGACGGGATCGCAGAGCTGGAGGAAGAGGAAGAGGAGGAGGGGGGAAGAATAGGAGGAAGACTCCAGAGTTGGCTCGCCCGTCTGTTCATCCATCGGGTGGCTCAAGCACTGCGCTCCGTCTGCCCGGCCGCTGCTGCTTGCCTGCCTGGCTGCGATCGTGGAGCCCTGTTGGGCAGGGACAGTGCTGACACAGAGCTGGATCGCGGGGGGCGGGGCAGTGCAAAGCAGGGGAAGTGACAGGCGGCTGGAGCGGGAGGCAGCCAGCCAGGCAGGCAGGGGTGATGCTCCAGAGCTACCCCTCCGCACCGCCTGCTTTGACTGCCGGGGAGCGTCCTTGCCTTCTTGCCTTACCGCTCCCCTCTGTGTCAAGGCAAACCACGGGCAAAGGGTCTCCCCGGGGGAATCCCGCTCAGCTTCAAAAGCCCCAGCGAAGCCCCGAAGCTCACCCCCCCCCCGCTTGACCTACTCGCTGCCTGGCTGGCTGGCCGGCACAAGGCCTCACCACTCTTCTCCTCCTCCTCCTCCTCCCCGCTCAAGCGGCAGCGGGCTACGTGGGACAACAGGGTATCATTCCTCCCCCGGCGCGGCGAGCTCTAGCGGGCTGGATGTGGGTGCGAGGGGCCTAGCAAAAGAAAGAAAGTGCCAGCCCACCAGCAGAAGCAGGGAAATCTGCCATCCGCCCAACTTCAGCACCCAGCCAGCAGGGAAAGACAGAGAGAGCAAGAGAGAGAAAAAGAGATAGAGAGGGTACCCTGCTGCCATTGAGGTGCTCCTTCCGCGCCCTCCGAAGTAACCCGCCCAACGTAAGCGTGCTCAACTGCAAGGCATGATTTGCTGCTCCCAGATCAGGAGGTGGGAGAATCACATGCCTCCTTTGCATACAATTTTTTTTTGCTTTTTAACCCTTGCTTAACTCTTAAAAGATGAAAAATTCCTTATGCAAAGGAGGCACATAGTTCTCTCACCTCCTCCCCCTACAGTTAACACTAAGCAGACTCAAAGTCGCTGTGACTTGGAGTCTGGCTGGCAGCAACTACCTTGGCCTTTTTAATTATTTTTTAAAAATTCTTTAAAATTCTTTCGTTTTCCTTATGAGACTGGTGAGGCCCCACCTCCCCTGCCTCTAGTGACTGCACGTCTCTGGCTTGGGATATGAACTTAGTAGTGTAGGCTGTAGGCTTATCTTTTCAGAGGTTTTACCGTATATAAGGAACAAAATGGGAGGGTCAGCGGGTAGCAGAGTTTAATGTGTGGCTAAAGAAGTGGTGTAAAAGGGAATGCTTTGGTCTTATTAGTCATGATGTCTGCAGCTGGTCCAATGAAAAACTGTACAAAAGAGATAGTTTGCACCGATCCAAGAAAGGAACTGAATTACTTGGCATTAAATTCACAGATCTTCTAGATAAACATTTAAACTGAACATCAGGGACAGAGAATTAATTGATACAGAACATTTCTGTCCCCAGCAATCTAAAATTCATAGGGTTATCAGCATGTAACATAGATGTGTGTGCGGGTAGGATTATCACTCCTGCTGGCAAGTAAAACCAAGCATTTAATAGGGATGTCATACCATGTGCGTGAATCATATAAGTGGCAAGAAAATAGGGGCAGTCAGGTATAAAACAGATTATGTATACAGTAAACAGAGGATCAATCAAAATGGACTCAAATGTCTATACACCAATGCACAGAGTATGAGGAATAAACAGGGTGAATTAGAAATTCAAGTAAATGAGGGCAGATACAATATTGTTGCCATTACAGAAACTTGGTGGGATGAAACCCACAGATGGAACATACAGCTAGAAGGATTTAAATTATTTAAAAGAAATAGACCAAATAAAATAGGAGGTGGAGTTGCACTATATATAAGAAATAACTACATCTCTACAGAAATAGCACAACAATGGTGAGAACTAAGGTATGAGGAAGCACAGCACAATAGTAATGGGGGATTTTAATTACCCTGACATCAACTGGGAAACAAACTCTGCACCAAGTGGAAGATCCAACAGGTTCCTAACAAACCTAGCAGACAACTTTGTTTCCCAAAAGGTAGAGAAGGGAACAAGGGGATCAGCCATATTGGACTTAATTCTCAGTAACAGAGAGGAAATGATAGAAGGTGTTGAAGCCAAAGGACCCTGGGGTCAAGAGGAATCAATATTATGGAAACACAAATAATAGAACAAAGTCAAACTAGAGTCTTGGACTCTAAGAGAGCTAATTTCAATAAACTTAGAGAGAGCTTGGGAAGAATTCCATGGATGAGAAGCATCAAGGGGAAAACAGCTTGGGAAATTTTGAAAAATGAGATTATAAAAGCCCAGTCTAGCACAATACCAATGAAGAAGAAAAATAACAGCTCCCCAAAAAAACCCAGCATGGCTGCATAAAGAAGTCTCCCACAAATTGAAAGACAAAAAAGATAAGTATAAAAAGTGGAAAGAGGGGGACATAACCAAGGCAGAATATCAGCAAATAGACCGAGCCTGTAAAGATGAAGTAAAGAAAGCTAAGGCTCACAATGAAGTAAGGCTTGCCACAAAAGTAAAAAAAATAACAAAAAAGCTTCTTCCAACATGTTAAAAACAAGAAAAGGGTTAAGGAAACAATTGGTCCATTGCTGGGAGAAAGTGGCAAGAAGGTGACAAGCAACAGGGAGAAAGCAGAACTATTTAACTGATTTTTTGCATCTGTCTTTACCCAAAGGGATAAACAGTCCAACCTATCAAAAGCAGCACCACAAAAATCAGATTAGGAACACAAATTGAATTAGGGAAGAAAATGGTAAGTGAGCACCTGTCTACCCTAGATGAGTTCAAATCACCAGGACCGGATGGATTACACCCCACAGTTCTGAAGGAACTGGCAGACAAGATCTCAGAACCACTGAACTATATCTTTCAGAGATCCTGGAGCACCGGGGAACTGCCAGAGGACTGGAAAAGAGCTGATGTGATTCCAATCTTCAAAAAAGGGAAAAAATAGATCCAGGAAACTATAGACCTATCAGCCTGACCTCAATATCAGGAAAGATTCTGGAAAAGATAATCAAGCAACAAATTAGTGAACACCTAGAAGTAAAAAAGTAATAGCCAAAAGCCAACATGGGTTTGTCAAAAACAGATCATGCCAGATTAATTTTATTGCATTTTTTTGACAAAGTGACAAAATTAGTGGACCACAGGAATGCCATTGATATAGTTTACTTGGACTTCAGTAAGGCATTTGATAAGGTAGACCATAACCTACTACTAGATAAAGTAGAAGAACATGAGTTAGACAGCATCACCACCAGATGTTTAGAGTTTAGAGTTTTATTGATTTGTATGCCGCCCACTCCCGAAGGACTCCGGGCGGCTTACAATAAAACAAGGGAGGGGGGATAATACACAAACAACATATTAAAATATACAACAGTCACAATTTCCGAGATGGATTCGTAACTGGCTGACCAACCATACTCAACATGTGGAATGTAGTGGAGTACCCCAAGGCTCTGTTTTAGACCCAGTACTCTTCAACATCTTCATCAATGATTTGGATGAGGGAATAAATGGGTAATTCATCAAATTTGCAGATGACACCAAGCTGGCAGCAATAGCCAACACTCCAGAAGATAGGCTTAAGATACAAAAGGATCGTAACAAACTTGAACATTGGGCACTATCTAATCAAATGAAATTCAATGGTGAAAAGAGTAAGGTTCTACATTTAGATAAGAAAAACAAAATGCACAGATACAGTATAGGTGGTACCTTGTTTAATAGTAGTAACTATGAGAGTGATCTTGGAGTCCTAGTGGACAACCATTTAAATATGAGCCAGCATTGTGCAGCAGCTGCCAAAAAAGCCAACACAGTTCTAGGCTACATAAACCGAGGGATAGAATCAAGATCATGTGAAGTGTTAGTGCCACTTTATAATGCCTTGGTAAGGCCACACTTGGAATACTGCATTCAGTTTTGGTCGTCGTGATGTAAAAACACCCAACAACTTGATATTTGAATACAATATGTGCTCAAGATAAGATCATTTGTCGACAATAAAGTATTTCTATGCCATAGACGTTTATCACAATTCTATAACTACCAGATTGGCTACAACATTTTTATTCATAGTTTTACTTTTAGTATTCTATGTTTCTGTTGGTTAGATTTTCAAAAAAAAATAAACAAATGGACATTGGTTTTTAAATTACAGTATGAATCAAAGTTGAGCTTTATTTTTATTATTCTTAATTGTAAACCTTAATTGTAAAGTAGTAGAAGGTAGCGATCAAACTGGTCAGTCCTAGAGGAGATGAACACTGACTGCTCTTTAGAAGGTCAGATCCTGAAGCTGAAACGCAAATACTTTGGCCACTTAACGAGAAGAAAGGACTCACTGGAGGAAAGCCTTATGCTGGAAACAATTGAGGGCAAAACAAGAATGGGATGACAGAAAATGAGGTGGCTGGATGGAGTCACCAAAGCAGTAGGCGTGAGCTTAAATGGACTCCAGAGGATGGTAGAGGGCGGGAAGGCCTAGAGGAACATTATCCATGGGGTCGCGACGGGTCGGACACGAGTTCACAACTAACAACAACAAGAAGAAGATAGTGAAGAATTCATGTTCAGATTTGACGTTATTTAGAATGATAACAAGAGTTCAAGCAAACATTTTGCAGAATTATATAGAACAATTAGCTAAGTTAGGCAGTTATATTGTTTTATGTCTTCTACTACAAGACAAGAACAAAATTAACATCACATAAAGTTACTCACATTAGTTATTCAGAGATAATTTAGAAGTATTCGTCAGCTCTGGCCTTTACATTGTTTATCCTCTTCTTTTCTCCTTTAGTAGGAGGTAATCCTTAAAATAATTGGAAAGAAATTGAAAGTCTATTTACTTGTTTCTAGTTTATTTAGTGCATTGGTGAAGTTTAATGGTAGACTTTGTCTTGATGTATGTACACTGAAACTTTCTGTGGAATTTAATATATGACTTCCCCTTATTCAGAGATGTGCACATTTTCTCAAACATTTTTTTGATAAATACAGGGAACAGAAAATGCTTTGTACTTCTATCATTTTTGTTTGCTTATGGAAAATATTTCTAGCCACCATTCTGCTAAAAAGTTAAGACATGTCTTCATGTTCTTCTATTTTCAAATAATTATATATTAAATTGTACAAACATTTAACACAAATTGGAGTCTTAGATACTAACCATGTTCGGTTGTTATTTCATTTTAACTATATAAAATCCAGATTATAATTCTGCTGTGTTTATATATTGGCCAATATGTGACCTTTAAGTGCCATCTGGTGTTGGGTTTTACTTTCTATAGGAAATGTTGCATTCTAATAAAATAGCTTTACAACTAGAATGTAATGTCAAAAAAGAAAATAATATCAATGTCCTGGAGCTAGGAAGACTGAAGAAAAATATTTTCTACATAAAACTTATAAATATACAAATTTTAAACATATAGCATGTTTTTCAATATCATATTATGATGTTGATACTTGTGCTAAATTACAACATATGATGCATAATTTATCCATGATTATGCTTTATTTTTGATATTTTAATAATATAAGAGTAGAAAATTTTCAAAACAAGGTTGTTCACTTTCTAAACCATCAATTTTCATAGCACAACAGCTTTTTTAAAAAAAATGCCTTTAGTTAATAACGAAAGAAGGGAAGGAAGGAAGGAAGGAAGGAAGGAAGGAAGAAAGAAAGAAAGAAAGAAAGAAAGAAAGAAAGAAAGACTATTACAACAAAAATTATAGAGAGAGGGGTCTCATATATGGTTATGTACTTTCCACAATAGTTTCAACAAATGATAATTATATTTCATTGTAAATGTCCAAAAGCAAAAAGGTACATAAGCCTGAAAGAGTTGTCAACATCCAGCCACCCACTATCTAATACAGAACACATTATCGCACAGAAAGGCTTCAGTTACAACACAGCTAACACTAATCAGTGGAAATTTAAACCACAGGACTTGCCATAGAGACCCATGAAACCTAAGGCAATTGTACTATAGAATGATTATTAAATACTGAAACAAAACCAACTCAAAGCAGAGGACAAAGGAGCCATCAAAAATCTAAAGAACAGACAAACCATTATCAGCCTGTAGCAAACAAAGGCTGTACAATGATTATCATGAACAGATCATTATATATATATATATATGAGCCAAAGAATTAAGGGGAGACAAAGAAGCATATATACCAGTAAACATCAAAGCAAAACATAAATTAGATAACTGGATCAAAAGAATCCTTAACACCTAACCAAGAAAGATCAAATTACAAAAGAAGAATAATGGCAGATGAAGGACAATGGACCCAATCTTCGTCTATGGATGCCACAAAATACAAAAGCAAGCCATAGCTCTCCATCCAGTTTGTTACCAGGATCCCAACTTACAACATTATGAAAGAACTGAAAAAAAATCTTGGACATCTCAAATGTGAGCAAATATTCTATCAATTTCCCACTACAGTGCCTCCAGAAAAATCTAAGTCCAGATAACAGAAGATGGGATCATTATTTCACAACAATCTTTACATCCATAGATCCATAATTAGCAAAATAATTCATGGCAGCGCTATTATAAAATACACCCAATCTAGCCAAATACTCTAAGATTAAAATATCCAGAATCACAGATCTCATCAATCTTTGCTCATCAATCTAGTTTCTGTTTGACAGACAAATATACCAGCAAATGAGAGAAATACCCGTGGGATTACTATGTTCAGGAATTATTGTGGAGACTGCAATGCAATGTCTAGAAACTATACAGTACAAACCTGAATATGGTTGGGTACTTACATGACACCTACTGCATGTTATAATAAAAAAGGAATGTCTGAAACAATCAATAAAGAGGTACAATTCAGAAAGGAAGACGAAAACAACAGCATACCTCTTGGATAGCCTCATCAACAGAGATAATAGTTACGAATTAAAAATATAAGATCATAAAATCACCCATACTAACCAAGTGCTCCACTACCAAAGTAACAACCCAACCTTCCACAAAGAAGCTGTATACCAATTATACTTAGTAAAGGTAAAGGTTCCACTCACACATATATGCTAATCATTCCCGAATCTAGGGGCAGTACTCATCTCCATTTCAAAGCCAAAGAGTCAGCGCTGTCCGAAGACGTCTCCGTGGTCATGTGGCCAGCATGACTACATGTAGAAGGTTCATGGAACATTGTTGTTTTCCTACCAAAGGTGGTTCCTATTTTTTTCTACTTGCATTTTTACATGCTTTCGAACTGCTGGGTTGGCAGAAGCTGGACAAGTGGGAGTTCACTCCGTTACATGGTGCTAGGGATTCAAACTGCTGAACTTTCTGATTGACAATCTCAGCATCCTAGCTACTGAGCCACTGAGCACAAACACACTGCAGCAGCCCTGAATATCAGAAAAAAGAAAGAGGCCATCTATATAACAACTTCTCACAAAATAGATATCCAGTTTATTAAAAATGCCCATCCTAGCACAAAAACCAACTGAAGCCCCCCCAAATATCTTAAGTTTTTTAAAAAAACAGTAGTCCATAAACACAAACAAATATGATTTATCGTGAATTATCTACATACCCTGTAAGGATTGCAACAATTACTGTGTAGGACAAACAGGCAAAAGTCTAGCAGAGTGCATTTATGAACAACAACTAGCAGTCAGAAGACATGATGAAAATTCCTTAATTGGACAACAAATGGACAGACTCAATCATGATTTCAAGTGGAAAACTTTGAGCATCATAGACCAAGCCTAGTCCAAAAAAGCTAAAGAATTCCTAGATTCCTGACACTCAGGCAAATCAGCCATCAACAAGCACATAAAGAACAACATTCCATTGAAGAGACAATAAAAAAGCTACAAAAAAGAAAGCAAAATATTTCCTTTCCAGCAATCAATACCCTATTAAAAATGACTAACACCAGGATTAATACCACATCAAAAATCAATCAATAAAAATATATCCTAATCAAGGAATTACCAACTCTAAACCAACAACAAACAGCCTAATCAATGAACTACTAACAAAAAAAACCCACCACAATACTCCCACCAACACTGACAGGAAAAGGCATTGTATGTAAGTAGAGAGCAAACCCACTTCCTTCTAGCACTGAAAATGTTACCTAGATGGATAAAGAAACATGCAAGAAAACAACCAGGCTCAGAGAACATCAAGAATACCATATATTCTAATTAATTGTTAGGAATGAACCATTTATAAAGAATGATTGTCTAAAAAGCTAAGGGTTCTAAAGAAATAGGGGAAAAATCAATGGAGTAAATGGACATCTTTATCTAGTATCTTTCTAAGGTTTAAAAATAAATTAAAAAGTGCTCAACATTATTTAAGCATATTCAAAGATAAATAACTGACATCTCTTATATATCAGATCACAGGCCAATTAGGTTTAATTTATATTTTCAACAGCTTATTAAGCCAGCTGGAAGTTAATACTTTAATGTCTCTCTATTGAATAATATGGATTTATAAACCAGAGGAGTTCCGAGACATTGAAGTACTTTGAATTTCATACAACAATGGATAGTTCCTTAATCTACTGAAGTTATTGGTTTAGTAGTTTGTTTCAACTCTTCTTTGGAAGAATTCTTAAAAAGTAGCTTTTTAATAGTAGCACTTTAACAGAACTTTCTTTTGTATATAATATAATTTACATGTTTTTTACTGATAAACAATATTATGAAAATGATCATATGATGAAGATGATGATGATGAAGAAGATGATGTCATCCATTCAGTCATGTCCAACTCTTGGTGATTCTATGGGCCTGGTCCAGTGGTGGGTTGCAGGTAGTATGCCCCAGTTCAGGCATACTGGAGCCTGCCTGTAACACCGGGTACCATTCAGGTACGGTGCTCTGGAGGGCCCACCCACCCACACTCCTTACCTGTCTTTAAACTCTTCAGTGCTTCCGTGCATGGCGCGTACAGTTCCTGTGCAATGCTCTGCTGAGCAGCTGGAGGTCATGGAGACTCATGGAGGCATCACTGGATGGTAAGATGCATGCGCGTCAGGGGTGGGTTCCTACTGGTCCGCGCCGGTTCTTGCGGATCGGTTGGTTGGTGAAACCGGAAGTAATTAACTTCTGGGAATGCCAGCACCGGTCCTGGGCCCTGTCACTGCAAAGCGCCCTTGCCAGCGCATCGCAGCTCGCTCGCTTGCTCCCCCACCCGTCCGCACTAAGCTACCCCAGCCTGCCACTCACTGATTAACTGGAGTCCAGCCAATCAGTGAGCGGGCTGGAGGCAAAGCGTTTAAAAGCGTGGCGCCAATGGCTAACATTCCTGTTTTGAAAAGAGTCTTTTTCTTCTCTTTTCAAAAGGGTCTTGTTGCTGAGACACCTCGTTTTATGCTTCACCTCCATTTGAAAACTACTTCCGCCTTCCAGGAGCTTGTTGCTTCCCCCTCAGGTAAGCAACTAAGCCCCGGCGGCGGGACTCGGGAGGCTAGTGGTGGGACTTTGGGTGGGCGGCAGTGGCCCAGCTTTCACGAGGGAAGGCCTTCACTAGCTAAAGCCACAGGCTGGCGTACACCATGTGGACGAAGGTAGGTGTGGGGGGGGTGGCAGCCTAGCTTTCACCTTCCCTCGTGAAAGCCGCAGCCTGGCGTATGCTACACAGCTGAAGGCGGGTGGGGAGTGGTAGCGGCGGTAATGGTGTAGCTTTCATGAGGGAAGGCCTCCAGGCCTTCCCTCGCAAAAGCTGCGGGCTGGTGTATGCCATGGGGCCGAAGGTGGAGTGGGTGGGGGCAGCCTAGTTTTCACAAGGGAAGGCCTTCAGGCCTTCCTTAATGAAAGCCGCGGCCTGGCTTATGCCACACAGCCGAAGGTGGGTGGGTGGGGACGGCGGTAGCCTAGCTTTCACAAGAGAAGGCCTTCAGGCCTTCCCTCGCGAAAGCCACAACCTGGCATATGCCACGTGGCCGAAGGCGGGTGGAGGGCGGCGGCAGCCTAGCTTTCACAAAGGAGTGCCTTCAGGCCTTCTCTCGTGAAAGCCGTGGCCTGGTGGCAAAGGCAGCCAGGATGCCCCCCCCTCCAGCCTCATCTGGCTAAGCCTGCCAGGCGACTTGCCTTGTCCCTCCAGTCCAGTGTCTTACCTGTTCCTGCCTACCTGCTCCCTGTTGCTTCCATCCATCCTGACAAGGATCCATCCATCGCATCAGAGTGCTGCTGATTCTGCCTGCTGATAAGTGAGTCAGTTTTTTTTCTTTTATTTTTTAATGTATTTTAAAATAATATTTTATTTAATGCACAGAATTTTTTAAAATAGTTTTACTTAGACTATCCAAAATAAATTAAAATAAACCATTTTTAAAAATTCTATACTCAATACTTTGAAATGTATTGTGCATAGAATTTTTTTAAATAGTTTTACCTAAAAGTATTGAGTGTAGTATATTTTAAAATGGTTTACTTCAATTTATTGTGTGTGGATTCTTTTTTTAAATTGTCTTAGACTATTTAAAAAAAGATTCTATCCAAAATAATTTAAAATACACCATTTTAAAAAATTCTATACTCAATACTTTGAAAGGTATTGTGCATAGAATTTTTAAAAATAGTTTTATTGTAATTTATTGTGTATGGAATATTTTTAATGGTTTCATTTTAAATTATTGTGTGTGGAATAGTTTGAAATGGTTACAGTATAAATTATTGCTGGTGCAATTGGAATAATGGTTACAGTATACTATGGCTGGTACAAATACCTTAAAATAGTTACAGTATAAATTATTGCTGGTGCATTGGAATAATGGTTACAGTATACTATGGCTGGTAAAATACCTTAAAATAGTTACAGTATAAAATATTTCTGGTGGAATACTTAACAATGGTTTTTAAGGATTTCTTTTATTTATAGAATATCTTTTTTTAATTATTTTTTGGGGGGGATTTTATTTTTTAATTGTTTATAAAATATATTTACTACAAGAAATGTTCCTTTTTGCAAATGTTTTCTTTGTGATGCAATATGTTGCTTTTAAGTGTTTAGACCAGGTTTATGTGTCTCAAAGTGGCTGCTTTTCTATGGGCAGGCCAGGTTGGTGCAAGGCAGCTTTGCCAGATTTAGTGTGTTTCACCCTCGTTGTTTAGGTAATTCTGAGGTGGTTGATGGTTCTGTGAGCACCTGTCCTTTATAATTTCCCACAATGCCTTGATGGTTTTTATTCCAGTGACTTTGTCTTTCCTGTCCTTAGGCTTAGGAAAAAAAACTGGTTTCATTGGCAGTCTTTGGGGGGGGGGGAGGTTTCTTATTTTTTGGTGTTTTCCTGGCACTGTCATAGTTTGTGTGGGTGTGTGGGTGTGTAATGTCCCGCGGTTATCTACACATTAATAATGATCTAATAATATTTCCTTATACATTTTAGGGACCTTTCCTTACATAATTGGTGTTTTCTTTCACACTTTTGGATTTCTAATTCCTGTTTCCGTTAGTTGGCAATTGCTAAAACAATCCCACGTGAAAAAGTATTCAAAGCCTTCTTGATTTTAATTGTCAATTTATTTATTCCTGCACATTGTAATATTTATTCATTTTCATATCTCTGTTTTTCCACTGTTGTGCAAGCACAATTCCAGCAGCTGCTAACATGTGTAAAATTAAATATATATTATACTTCCTTTCAAATAGCCAACAAAATATTTCTGGTTTTAATTCCATATCTTGCTTTACGATTGCTTCTAACCACTAACTTCTGAATGGCTACTTGGACCGACCTAAGTACTAATTCATACTTTCATATAAATTCATATATTCCTGTCTTTTGGAACTGAGAACTAAATTTCAGAAAAAGTAAATTTTTATTGCTCTGGGAATATGACATTCATTCTTGAACTATCTTCTTGGATGAAAGACTATATCTTTCCTGTTTGTTTATATCTTTCCTATTTCTCATCCTTCCTGAAAAGACTGTACATTGTTGGTTGAAAGCAGAGGTCCCTTCTTGTTACCTGTAGTGACTACAGAATCCTCAGCTTACAACCACAACCACAAAGGCATACCTTATTTGCATGGAGGCCAGTAAGCAACAGGAGCAGGAAGCTTTCACAAAATCCCTGGAAAAGTCAATTAAGAAACATTTATCCTGTACTTGCACAATATTTACTACCGTGTACGATCTGGCGCAAAGATGTAATCCACTCTCAGACATTGAAGCGCAAGTAAATTTGCTAAATACGGTTGGAGTGGATGTGGGAGTTGGCTTGCATTCACGAAGATCTGCTGTGAAAATCATTGACTTCATTGCAAAACAAATCAAGACCACCGTGTTTTCAAGGATTATTGCAAATAATCGAAAGTTGTGCCTAATAATTGATGAAGCTTCAACACTTTCAATGAGAGCAGTGCTGATAGTTTTTGTTAGAGTTGAAGATCCAGAATGCCCAGCAACCATCTTTGTTGAGCTTCTGGAATTACAGAGACAAGATGCAGAGACCATATATTCTGCAGCAATGGAAAGCTTGCAAAAGTTGGATTCACTGCCGAATATCTACGGAAGAACTTAATTGCTTTCTGCTCTGATGGCGCCAATGTTATGCTTGGAAGAAAATCTGGAGTCAGCGCCAGAATAGCTCAAGACTTCCCAAACATCATCTGGCACTGTTTGAACCACCACCTGCAACTTGTGCTGGATGATGCAATAAGAGAAGTGAAGCAGGTCAACCACTTCAAGATCTTCCTGGATAAAGTGCACACCATCTTCCACAAATCCTGCAAGAGCCAGAATGACCTCTTCCAAATCTCCGAGCAATTGGGCATAGAAATTGTGAAGATTGGCAGAGTTTTGGGACCAAGATGGGCTGCCTGTAGTTTAAGGGCAACCATGGCTGTGTGGCATGCTTATTCAGCACTACATCAGTTTTTTCAAGGCAATGAAAGGTTCCCAGGCATGGCTTCCCGTTTTGAAAATTTAAATTTTTTGCAGAATATGGCCCTGATGATCGACATCCTAAGTGAGATTTCTGTTCTGTCAGATGTGCTACAGGGGAGAGCGACAAATATCATTGTGGCCGAAAAGTTAGTGTTGCGAACAATTGGTGCTGTTGAAGTGCTACTACAGAAAAAGGGCAAATATGAGAGAGAACTCGAGGAATTGCTAGAAACACAAGCCTTCCAAAACACGAATTTAGCTCCAAATCAACGATTTGTTGCCCTTCCCCGTGAAAAACTGTTGCAAAGCATCATCACCAATTTAAAGAAAAGGCTGATGGATTGCGACCATCTAAGAACAAGTAGCCTATTGCCAGCAGCAAAAAAGTACACTTTATCACCTATTTGGAGCCAGGTTGCTAGAACATGAAAGATGTAGTCGTTCCATGGGGTGACACAGAGGAAGCATAGGTTGAATTTGGCCGTAATTTTAATTATGAAATTGATTTGAACAACTACAGGGATTTTTGGGGAAAATGTGCTGAAAAATCCAGAGAACTACAAAATTCCTGACAGTGTCAGAAAAGCTAGAGACATTGTCAGGACAATTGCTGTTAGTTCAGCAGAGGCGGAAAGGGGGTTCTCAAAAATGAACCTCATATGTTCAGAGCAAAGAACTCGCCTAATTGTTCCAAACATCAGTAATCCGATGGTGATAAGTGTTGTTGGCATACCAGTTGAGAGATGGGACCCAATTCCTACAGTGAAGGTCTGGCTCAGAGCGCACCACCACACGGCTGATGATCCACGCGTAAAGACAAAGAAAGCTGCAACAGAGGAATCTGGAAGCCTAAAAACAGTATGGAGATATCAATAACCAGAAAAGCAATAACACAAGTAAGTACTTGAGTGAATCACTTTCATTGTGTTATTCTTATGTAAGGTGTAAGTGCCAGCAATTAAAGTCTTGCTTTCTGTGTCTCTCCTTTGTGCAAGTTTTCTGAGCAAAGTAAAGAAAGAAGGTGGTGTGCAGAAGACCGGAAAGCCAGTGATGCTTCCTTTGTAAGTAGCTCTCTTTATTGCTGGGTGTGATGTGCTCTGTATTGTGTACCTCCTTGAGATAGTAAAGTGCCAGCAATTAAAGTCTTGCTTTCTGTGTCTCTCCTTTGTGCAGGTTTTCTGAGCAAAGTAAAGTCAATAAACCTAAACCTAAATCTAATAAGGTGGTGTGCAGAAGACCGGCAAGCCAGCGATGCTCCTCTGTAAGTCTTTATTGCTGGGTGTGATGTGCTCTGTGTTGTGTTCCTCCTTGAGATAGTGAAGTGCCAGCAATTAAAGTGTTGCTTTCTCTGTCTCTCCTTTGTGCAGGTTTTCTGAGCAAAGTAAAGAAAGAAGGTGGTGTGCAGAAGACCGGCAAGCCAGCGATGCTTCCTCTGTAAGTAGCTGTCTTTATTGCTGGGTGTAGTGTAGTCTGTGCTGTGTTCCTCCTTGAGATAGTGAAGTGCCAGCAATTAAAGTCTTGCTTTCTGTGTCTCTCCTTTGTGCAGGTTGTTGGAGCAAGGTGGTGAGTTGGTGGTGCAGAAGTCGCAAAAAAGGAGAGTGATTTTCCTTTTCTATTATTTTGTGTGCTGGTTTCATCCCAATGCAGTGAATGCAATTAAAGTCTTGCTTTCTGTGTCTCTTCTTTGTGCAGCCCATTCATTGGAGTCCATGATACTTAAGACTGGCAAGAACAGTCATCTTCCATCTGTAAGTAGCTCTTTTATTGTTTTTGTACTTATTTTAATCTTATTGTAGTTCATCCATTGGGGCAAAGAATTCAGTGACATCATCTTGGCCACTCTCACCAGGTCACATGTGTGGCAGGCCACTCCCATCCGGTCACATGGGTGGCAAGCCACTCCCATCCGGTCACATGGGCAGCAAGCCACTCCCATCTGGTCACATGGGTGGCAAGCCACTCCCATCCGGTCACATGGGTGGCAAGCCACTCCCACAAAGGAGGCCACACTCACAGAGTAGGTTCCAACAATTTTTTAAACCCACCACTGATGCGCGTGCTACGTGTGTGTGTGCATGTGCTGCGTGCATTCATGTGGATGATGCCGGGGCCCGTTGCAACCATACTGGTTGCAATGGGATCCAGAATTCACCACTGGCCTGGTCTCCAAACACCTTCCAATCTTACACTACTACTTTGACTTTTTCTACACTCTGTCTGGTGTCAACTTTGATATTGTCCAGCTACTGTGTTCTTTGGCAGTCTCTTTTTTGGTATTTTATTTGGTATTTTATTTGGATTTATAGGCCGCCCTTTTCCCTGAGGGGACTCAGGGCGGCTTACAATCATTAGGGAGGGGGTGTAATTCAAAACAAACAATATGTGAACAAAATAAATAAAGTAATAAAAACACAACTTGCATTCAACATTCAACATTCGGGTGGGGCAATTTAGAAACTTATCCCCAGGCCTGTTGGGATAGCCAGGTCTTAAGGGCTGTGCGGAAGGCCTGGACGGTGGTGAGGGTGCGTATCTCAACGGGGAGATCGTTCCACAGGGTCAGAGCTGCAACAGAAAAGGCTCTCCTCCGTGTAGTCGCCAGTCGACATTGACTGGCGGATGGGATTCTGGTTTGGTTTCTTTTTTATATATAACTGAATTGCAGTTCATAAAATATATATTGCTCCAAGGCAATAATTTATTTTACCTTTTATTTGTTCTTTTAAATTTCTTTTGCAGTATTAAATACAAAAAGATTTTAAAAATGATAAAATTGGGCACTAGGTTATTCAGTTATTCTGTAATAATATTACATTTACTTTATGGAAGCAAATGAAGACTTCCTTCCAATTTCTCACTTCTTTAAAACCTAAATGCAAATCTATTACTAGAATAATCATAAGTAATTTAATTAAAAAATCACAGTACTAATGTTACTGTCAGCTTCTGCCTTGCTACTGCTTCAGCTGTCATGAAACAGGGAGGGAGGGTTTGGTATTTGGGTGGGGTTATTCGATGTGCTGGAGGAATGTTCTAGTAGTTACTGGATGGTTGGACTACGCATGCGTGGGTGCTTCCCGCCTGGACCAACGGCCCTGACATTCCATCTTCGTGATGCCTTTTGAAGTTATCTCACACCTGACACTTGAAGGACTTATGATTGGCCTGAGGCTATGATCCCAAGGGGTGGGGAATGGACTATTCTATATATCAATTGCTTTCGCACCTAATTAAACAGACTTCGCTTCGCAACTGCTCGCTAACCATTTGTAATTAGTAAAAGTACTTTTGATTTCCAACACATGGAATCTCTTGGTCTTTCTTTCCTAATTATATAATGGAGGGATGCTGACAAGAAGCGAAGTCTCTCTAAAACCCTTTCCAGGAGACCTACGTCTACCGTGAAGGGAGAACATGTCTTCACCGGTCAGAGAAGAAGAGGAGGCCGCTTGTGATGTGGATCCCAGCGAAGCCGCCCCCCCCCGAACTTTTGCTTCACAAGGCCGGACCTCCCGACCTCTCGCTTCATGAAGATTTGCTTCAACTGCAGATATCCAGCCAGCCTGACACCCCCCCCCCCCACGATGGTCCACTTCGGTAGGACAAAGAGAGGAAGGGGCAAGCTGGGATGCAGGGGTTACCCAAAGGCAACCCCGACAAAGACCGCTGGAGACGGGAGCCATAAGAAAACCCCAGAGGAGAGATTTGCCTGATTACGGGGAACAAAGGTACTTTGGGGAAAGAGGTGGGGAAGATGAGGAAGACTGGAGGGGATGGGAGCGAGAGTACCCACGCGCTGATTCACCCCCCCTCGGCCTGCTTCGCCCCCTGCGGCTAGAGGTTTTGCCAGACCGGCGGCCCCACCTCCCCGAAGGCACAGAATGGCCAAAATCCCTCCCCTGCCTGTGAGATACAATGGAGATTCTGCCAGCCTGGCCTCTTTTATCATGCAAGTCTTTAATTACATGGAAATTTATGGCCATGATTTTGAGATGGATACTATGCGAGTGAGGATGGTGCTCCTATCCTTAGACGGCGAAGCCGCTACTTGGTCAACTGCTTTGCATATGTCTGCTTCCCCCCTCCTGAGGAATTTCAATCGGTTTATGGAGGCTTTCAGGCGGCGCTTTGATGACCCCTTGACTGAGAAGCGAAGCAAGTTGAAATTTATAACCCTCGAGCAGGACGATAGGCCAGTAGCCCAATATATCCAGGACTTTCAGCGCCTGTCCCAATACATGAGAGGGTGGGGCGAAGACGCCCTTTTGGACAAATTTGCTTTGGGCTTAGATGAAGACATCTATCAGCAGTGTGTCAATCGCAATCTGCTCAGGCGTTTGACCACTTGGTTTGAACACGCAGCTGACGCTGAACTCGACTTAAACAGGCTTCGTTGTGCCAAGGAAGAGAGAAAGAAAAAGAAGGAGAAAGCTGCGAAAAGTACCCCCCCTCCAGGCCGTAAAACCCAGTTCAGAGGGAGGAGCGAGGGGAGAGGGCCCCCCTCAGTGAACTCCAGACCCGTAACATGCTTCCGTTGCGGGAAATTAGGGCATCGCGCCCCCGACTGTCATGCTAAACTGCCCATCACCGCCCAACCCCCACCCAAGCGAGAGGAGAAGTCTGGCAGAGCCTCCGACAAGAGGAAGAAAGAAGCTGCCTTCGTGGTGCACTCCAGGCCCCCCCTTTTCGGCCAGGCTTTGGAGGGAGACGCAGACGGAGCGGCCCACTCCTCCTCCTCTGAGGACTCCTATGACGAAACTTCGCCTCACTGGGTGAGTTCAAACAAAGGGCCCCTGCTAATACCCATAGAGTTAAACGTTCCCCCTGAGGGGCAACCAGCAACCTTTCACGCCTTGCTCGATTCGGGTTGCTCCCGATCCATGATCAACCCCGCTATGGTGGAAAAATTGGGTCTCAAATTGCGTACTTTGAAAACCCCCATTGTGTTTTGTCAAATAGATGGCTCCATTGCGGGGGGGACCCGCCCATTTTTTACAGAGCCCTTGGAGATGAAAATGGGTTCCCACACTGAACTGATTTCTTTTGTAGTTGCGCCTGGCATGGACAGGCCACTAATTTTAGGCATCCCTTGGCTCCGGAAGTGGAACCCTCACATTAATTGGCGAACAGGCCTCTTGCGCATTCGCACAAAGCAGCCTCCGGAGGGGGAGGGCTCTCCTGGGCAAACCATGACTGACACTCCTGAATTGGCCGCCAGAGGGCAGGAGAGGATTGCTGGAGAGGAAAAAATTCCTAAAGAGTATTGGGACCTTAAGGAAGTTTTCAGCGAAAAATCTTCCAACAAACTCCCACCCCACAGGCCTACTGACTGCTCCATTGACATCTTACCCGGGGTTAAGCTACCAAAACCCTAAATATATTCCATGTCACCCAGGGAGATGGAGGAAATGCGGACTTTCATTGATAAAAATTTGGAACGTGGCTTCATTGAACCTGCTCGCCCCAAAGTGGCTGCCCCTGTCCTTTTCCGTGAAAAGAAAGATGGCTCTCTGAGATTATGTGTTAATTTTAAAAACTTGAACGCAATATCAGCTCAGAATGTCTACCCGCTCCCGTTGATGAAGGACATGTTGGCCCAGCTGGGGAAGGGCCGCATTTTTACTAAATTGGACCTCAGAGAGGCTTATTATAGGGTCCGCATAAAGGAGGGAGACGAATGGAAGACTGCTTTCAACTGCCCTCTTGGTTGCTTCCAGTTCCGGGTCATGCCTTTTGGCCTGCAGGGGTCCCTGCAGTCTTTATGCAATTAATCAATGAGATATTGCATGACCATCTCTACAAAGGAGTTATCGTATATTTGGACGATATCCTTATCTATACTCGCACTTATGACCAACACGTCGCTCTTGTGCGCACTGTTTTGAAAAAACTCCGAGCCGCTGATCTTTATGCAAAATTGTCTAAGTGTGAATTTCACCAAACTAAAATTGACTACCTGGGCTATCGCATCTCTCCTGCCGGCATTGAGATGGACCCTGAGAAAGTGAGGGCCGTCACTGAATGGGACACGCCCAAAACTCGTAAGCAGTTACAAAATATTTTGAGTTTTGCTAATTTCTACCGTCAATTCATTCCTTCCTTTGCTAAAATTGCGCTTCCTATAACTAATTTGCTCAAATCCAAGGGGGAACCAAAACCTAAGCCTAACAAGCCTCTGGACTGGACCATGGAATGCCAGGCGGCTTTCGAAAAGCTTAAACGTTTGTTTGCCGCTGAGCCGGTACTAAAGCATCCTGACCTGGACAGGCCTTTCGTCGTCCAGGCTGATGCCAGTGACGTCGCCGTTGGGGCCATCTTGTTGCAAGCCAACGACCAAGGTAACCTACAACCTTGCGCGTACACCTCCCAGAAGCTCACAGACACAGAGAGACGTTGGGCAGTTTGGGAGAAAGAGGCTTTCGCGGTCCGTTGGGCCCTGACCACGTGGCGCCATTTCCTGGAGGGCGCTAAGCACCCATTTGAGGTGTGGACTGACCACAAGAATTTGGAAGCTTTGAGAACGCCGCGCCGTCTCTCCCCCAAACAAATGCGGTGGGCCCAATATTTCAACCGTTTCAATTTCACACTTAAATATATCCCGGGTGGAAAGAATTTCATGGCAGATGCCTTGTCCAGACTGCCTCAATATAATTGCTCTAAACTAAGCATTGTTCAGCCGCTCCTAGCGGCTCCAGTAGTCACGCGCCAACAGGCCCGCGGCAAAACGGATGTGCCTCAAGATCTTCTTTCTGACCTCAAGCTAGCGCTTCCTCATGACGACTGGTCCTTGAACCATCGGGACGAGTGCACTATGAGGGATGATCTGCCGTGGATCGGCCCCAAATTGTACATCCCCGCCTCCCTACGCCTGGTGGTCCTTCGTCGCGCACATGACTCCAGATTGGCGGGTCATTTTGGATTCGTGAAAACTTTGCATCTAGTGAAGAGGCAATTCTGGTGGCCCTCTTTAAAGAAGGACATTGAACTTTATGTGGCTAGTTGCCCAGTTTGTGCGACCGCTAAACAGCCACCAGGGAAACCACAAGGGCTGCTCCAGTCTGTCGCTCGCCCGGTTGCCCCTTGGAAGGAGATTTCTATGGATTTTATTGTTGAGCTCCCCGAAAGCCAGGGGCACACTGTCATATGGGTTGTCACGGACTTGTTTTCCAAGCAAGTTCATTTTGTGCCTTGCCACAAAATTCCTTCCGCTAAGGCGCTGGCTAAACTCTTCATTTCCCACATTTACCGCTTGCATGGAGTGCCCGATCGCATCATCTCCGATCGTGGTGTCCAATTCACATCTGTTTTCTGGAAAGAATTTCTCAAACGTATTGGCTCCGCCCAGGGCCTTAGCTCTGCCTACCATCCTCAGACTAATGGCAGCTGTGAACGGACTAATTCTGTTCTTGAACAATATTTACGTTGTTTCATCAATTATCAACAGGATGATTGGGTAGACTTGTTACCACACGCAGAGGTGGCCTACAACAACTCTGTCCATTCCAGCACGGGTTTCACCCCTTTCCGGGTCGTTTATGGTCAAGATTTTGTTCCTATCCCTGAATTGCCTCAGGACCAGCCGCAGGTTCCATCAGTCGCGGACTGGAGTGAGCGTCTCAGTCGTGTTTGGCCATTGACCCTCTCCACTTTGGACGCTGCGCATCAGGCCCATAAGAAACAGGCGGATAAAAAACGCTCTCAGCCCTATGAATACCGGACTGGTGATTTGGTTTATTTGTCGACGAAGTTCCTGCACACAACGCAGAGGTCAAAGAAGTTGGGGCCCAAATATGTGGGGCCGTTCCCCATAGTGAAAGTCATCAATCCTGTCTCTGTTCGTTTACAATTGCCCAAACACCTCAACCGGGTCCACCCAGTGTTCCACATTAACCTCATCAAGCCTGTTTGTGTTTCCCACTTGCGCCCCCCTGATGACCCTCCGCCTGCTCCTCTGCTTGTCGATGGTGAACGTCACTTTGAAGTTCGTGACATTCTTGACTCCCGCAAACGCCGTAATCGCATCCAATACCTGGTGGCTTGGAAGCATTTTCCTCCCTCCCACATGGAATGGGTTGATAAGTCCCATGTTCGTGCCCCCAGACTGCTTCGAAAGTTTTATGCTGCATACCCCGACAAGCCTTAACTTTCTCTCACCCCCTCCCTTTTTCTTTTTCTGTTTTGTTGTTTGTCTGTTCATTTTTTTTTCTAGGCCTGACAGCCTTTTTCCGGGGGACGGCCGGATGTCAGCTTCTGCCTTGCTACTGCTTCAGCTGTCATGAAACGGGGAGGGAGGGTTTGGTATTTGGGTGGGGTTATTCGATGTGCTGGAGGAATGTTCTAGTAGTTACTGGATGGTTGGACTACGCATGCGTGGGTGCTTCCCGCCTGGACCAACGGCCCTGACATTCCATCTTCGTGATGCCTTTTGAAGTTATCTCACACCTGACACTTGAAGGACTTATGATTGGCCTGAGGCTATGATCCCAAGGGGTGGGGAATGGACTATTCTATATATCAATTGCTTTCGCGCCTAATTAAACAGACTTCGCTTCGCAACTGCTCGCTAACCATTTGTAATTAGTAAAAGTACTTTTGATTTCCAACACATGGAATCTCTTGGTCTTTCTTTCCTAATTATATAATGGAGGGATGCTGACAGTTACACTGTATCATCTAAATCCTTTATTAAGGGGAAATCATTCTATCCCTTTAAAACGGGCTGTCAAACTCAAGGCCCAGGGCAGGATCTGGCCCACAGAGTATTTAGATCTGGCCCACGTGGCTGCCCTTGAAACAACGAAAAAAACGGCCTGAGTGCTTCTGCCAGCGAAAACAGGCTCCCAAGCTCCATTTTCAGATGCCATGGCCTCCTGCAACCCTTTGCTAATGAAAATTTAGTTTTGGAGGGCCACCCCAGTCCCCCAAGGTCAAACCCAATCCTGATTCGGCCCTCAATGAAATTGAGTTTGACACCCCTGCTTTAAAAGAACAGAAAAAGCACTAATGCAGGTAAATCTAGAACATAGTAATTGTCATATGGCTGAATATAATCTGAATGAGAGACAGCTGGAAGTCATCATCTCATTTGATTGGATGATTTATCCTGCTGGGCTTCCAAAGTAGCCTTGCTGTTGGAGGAGGATTCACAAGGCAGGTGGAGCTAATTATGAGACATATTAACAATCCAGCCTTTGGGTTGTTAAAAATCTTTATTTCATATCTGGAGCTATCAAACATTTTGGAAATTTGGATTGTTTCTGTCAGGATTGTAATTTGGCTGTGCTTTGTTCCTGTTTTTGCCATTGTTTTGAAAAGACCAGGCTGAAGGAAGTGTTTTTAATGAACTGTAGACAGTATCATAAAATATTGGCACCTTGAACAGAGAGATTAGTGATATTACTGGGCCTTTGTGCCTCAAATAAGTAAAATAGATGCCATCTAATATTTTATGTAATGTTTGAAGTCCAGATACATGAACTTTGAATTCTTCCATGCTTTTATAGTATCACCAGGCTGTTCTAAATGTCAGCATACAGCTGCACAAAGCTTTTGGCAGGATAGTCAATTGTTCTCTTGCCTATTGAGAATTCAACTACTAAGCTCTTCTTAATTGTGAATTCACTCAGACTTTTTAACAGGATGTACTGAAAAGGAGAAGAAATGGAAAGCCAGGCTATTATTTTCTTCTGTTGAGAGACCAGCTACATTCTTTTTTCCCCCACCACTAGGTGTAACTGTTTTTATGCTACATAGTTATTATAACAGAAGGGAATTTTAAGAAAAATATTGATTTGTTAACTCTCATTCCATCCATTCTACTGTCTTTCATTTCCTTCTCCCTTTTCCTTCTCATTCTGTCCCCTCCCTTTTCCATGTGTCATTTCTTTTGATTGTAAAAGAAATTACATTAGCCCTAGATTAAGCACAACTAGAAACATGCTTCCATTATTTTATTTATATTCCATATCAGTATTACATTCAACCATAATATATGTCTATTCTGTTTTCTCTTTAGTTTATTAAGGTTTACTTTAAAAAAATCCCTACTATATTTTTTAAACATATAGGTACTTAACCAAACATTTACTATCAAAGCACATTTTTTCTTATTTCCCCTTTTAATTCATAATATATTTTAAATCAGAATTTCTTATATAATATTAAACATAATAATATACAAGGTAGTCAAAATCAAAGAATAATCACATTCTGTTTCCATATTAATATGAGAGCTAGTCGTGGGATTCGATTTTTTTTTACTATCGGTTCTGTGGGTGTGGTGTGGTTTGGTGGGCGTGATAGGGGAAGGATACTGCAAAATCCCCTATTCACTCCCCACTGCACTAACCTGCTTTCCAGGTCCGTTCTCCTGTTCAGGGCAACAAAAGAAGATCAGCTGGGAGGCTGGGAGGCAGGGAGGCAGTGGGGGGGGGGTAGCCTATTTGCCAGTTCTCTGAACTACTCAAAATGTCCTCTACTGGTTCTCCAGAACCTGTCAGAACTGGCTGAATACCACCTCTGATGAGAGATTTACATTTGTCTGAATTGAAATTTAACATGCAAAGTTTCTTAATAACATTTGGATCATATTGAACTTTTGTAGCTATAAATGCAACTATGACATTATGCCCTATTAAATTCCACTTTGTGAACAGAACCCCCCCCCCCCTAAGATGACCTCTTTTAGCAAAAAATCAATTGTTTTATCCCGTCATAGTTTTATCTGTATTCATGGTCTTATTTTTATCAACTTTGGGAAATAGACATTTAATTCAATTTCCTTTTCCAATAATATGTAATAAATATATCCATATGTAATGTATAAACACATCTAATATCTAAGTCTGAGTTTCAGTATGTAATATACTATTTCTTTTGTATGGTGGGTTGGTACAAATTGTTTATATAATGACTGAAGAGATATTTGTTCCTATATTGTTCCAAATATTCTTGCTTCAGAATTTTAAGTGAATCGGGCTTTATGGTTTTTTAGCATTTGATTATTTTTAGCAGAATTAACATTTATGTATTTGAAGTTTGAAGTAATTATAGGCCAGATGCTTCAGGGGAGCACAAAAAAAATGGAAATGGAGCTGGATTATGTCCAATAATGTAAGAACTAATATTACAGTGGTGGATTATGTTGAAAACTATTAAAATGTAATTTTTCACAGGCAAGTATAAAGAGATTGCGTGTAAGTGGGTAGTAGTTCAATGACAAAGAAATAAATTTAGCTCCAAAGCAAATAAATTGAGAGGAGAGTTTTATTTAAGAATAATAGGTAGAATTATAGCTAAGAGAAAACATATTAAAAATAATTTAGATATTAGTTGCTCGGTTCTTTGGAAAAAGTACTATTATGGCAGAGGGAATAATGATTTTTGATAAATGAGATGAAAATCCCATTGGAGTAAAATCAATCTAAGCTAGGGAGCTTGGACTATTGATCTACCTTAAGTATTATATTATAATTTGAAAGGTTTGGGATCTGGGGAATTGGACCTAGAGGTAGAAAACACGTCTATAATATTTAACAAGATGATTTTGGTGCAAGCTAAAAATAGGAATTTCTAGCTCTAAGGTCAATTTATAGCAGTAACTAGAAATAAGAATAACTATAAGAACAAAAGTAGTTTTTCAATTCCTAACATAGCAATTGGACTTCATTGTAGCAGGGACAACTATGAACTTTCTTGTTTAAAAAAATAGTTGTGTTAACTGTTCACACCAAACTGCAATATAGGATTCTTGATTTTGTTTATTGAACCAAGTTTTGCTAATTTCCTGAAGGCAAGGAGCAAGGGTACTCAAGGTTATGTGATACTATTCAACTTAGCAATAGCTGAGAAATCATGCTCCCATAGCCTAAAGATGGCAGTCTTTTCACTGAGGGGACATGTGATCAGCCATTATTATTAGACTTTACAAGTTACACAGATATTGGGCAGAAGGTAGTTACTATATGACACATGTAGGATTTAAAAGTGATAACATGGACATTCAACTGCATCTAGAAGACAAATGACAACCGGTATATATTTTGCAGTAGAGGTATTTTAGTGTTCCATGAATGTGCTCATAAGCACATGATTTATGGTACAGAAAGTTGCTAAGAGATAAAGTATTAATGGGAAACACACCAGTTCTATCTAAGTCCCACCAGAAATTATAACCATGGGTAATGCTGTCTCCATACTAAATTTGATGTTGAAATCTGGCTGAAAAGGTGAAAATTATTCTTATTTTAAAATTTTAATTTAATAATAATAATGTTATAATTATTTTATAAATAATTTATTTTATAAATACAAATAATAATAATAATTTAATTAAGTGTAAAATGAATCTATTTCTTCCTGGTTCACTGCAGCTGCAATATATGTGTCAGCCTCCTGTGGCAAACCATGAGTATCATAACTAGATGTGCTATTTCTACTTAATTTCAGAATCTTACAACTCTGAAGTTCAATCTACAATTACAATCTACAAATACAATCTTGGAAGTACAAAATACAAAATTACCTCCTATCTCCAGAGAGGATCTTTTCTGTGCCTCTTGACACATTATCTAGATGTGGACTATACTGTATCTTATCTGACAAAGGGGGACAGAATCTCTTTGCCTAGTCTTCTAAGGCCTTTCTCACATACTACTACAACATGTTTCTTAAAGAGACAATGTCACACTATTTCTTTCCAAGAGAATATTCCCTCTTTGAAGGGGTTCCTTCACTACCACCTGATCCAGATCCCCATCATTTTCATGGAGGTCTTTATCAATCAAAACCAACAATAATTCAGACTAGTGATTAGTGGTTAAGCTGATGCTGAGAACTCTGTTCACTTGGTTAAGATTCACAGGATCAAATTTATTCCAGATAATTTCACAAGGTGAACTCTTATCATCTCCTTTGACTCTGTCCAGCTAATGTCCAAATTCTCAGCAGTGAGAATTTATTTTCTAATGGAATTGAGGTCTTCCTGTGTGAAATTGAGTTCTACTTGCATAAAATGTTGACTATTTTAAATGTGGCAGTATAATCAACCATATACGGTAGAACATTTAAATGATGTATAGGTAAGATAAATAAATAAATAAATAAAATAATGAATAAAATGATAACTAACTAATAAATAAATAAAAATGTTACCTTGGGAACATAGTATTGATGTTGTATGCTCAGAAATTTGAAACTTACAATAAGGTGACCAGAAGTCCTGATTTCAGCGGGACAGTCACGCTTTATAACAATTTTCCCCGTGTCCCGGGGCATTTTAAAAAAGTCCCGATTTTCTGGCTTCATGTGGAAAGCCCAGTGTATTTGCTTAAGAAATCCTAACCGGGGCAAGACAAAAGACCTCTCTCTCTGTCTCAGTACTTTCATTGAAGATATTAAAAGGTTAAAGCAGCAAAACAGATCCCCCCGTGCCCCTTTTACTGCATTTTATAAGAAAAAATGACCAAGTACCATAGAGCTCCAGGAAATGCTTGGATAGAGAAGCCGTGAGTGTTACTTCCTGGACTTTCTGGAGGGGAGGGGCACGGAGGTTGGAGGTCAGCTCATGTGAAAAAAAATGGTGGCAAAGTTTTTTTGAAAAATATTTCCCTGACTAATTTCACCATTTTAATTTGCTCAGTTCTTTGTATTAACATCTATATCATCCTGGATTGACTTGGAGTGCTCACTTGTGCCTGCTGGTAAGTGAACTGGGTTTTTTTCTTTTATTTTTTAATGTATTTTAAAATAATATTTTATTTATTGTGCATAGGATTTTTTAAAAGTTTTATTCTGTGTGGATTCTTTTTTTTAATTGTCTTAGACTATTTAAAAAAAGATTCTATCCAAAATACAAAATACCAATATTCACTTAAGAACTGTGGCAAGAAAGGTGGTATAGTGACCAAAGTTACAATGGCATTGAAAAAAGTGACTGATGACCATTTTTCACACTTAGCAACCATTTTCACACTTAGCGACCGTTGCAACATCCTCATGGTCACGCGATCAAAATTTTGATGTTTGGCAACAGATTCGTACTTATGATGGTTTCAGTGTCCTGGGGTCATTTTAATTGCCTTTTGTGACCTTTTGACGAAGTCAAATGCGGAAACCAGATTCACTTATGTTACTAACTTATCAACTGCAGTTATTCACTTAAGAACTGTGGCAAGAAAGG
The DNA here is from genome assembly GCF_051295495.1 of Thamnophis sirtalis. Classification (NCBI taxonomy): domain Eukaryota; kingdom Metazoa; phylum Chordata; class Lepidosauria; order Squamata; family Natricidae; genus Thamnophis; species Thamnophis sirtalis. The sequence goes on along the minus strand of NW_028261390.1, from coordinate 33,367,516 downwards.
TGGTATAGTGACCAAAGTTACAATGGCATTGAAAAAAGTGACTGATGACCATTTTTCACACTTAGCGACCATTTTCACACTTCCTCATGGTGACGTGATCAAAATGTTGATGTTTGGCAAGAGTTACAATTTATATTTGTAAACTGTAGTTATATTGAAATAAAAAAAATTACAATACTATTTTTGCTTTATATGAAAATTTTTGTTGCTCGGTATAAAATTTTTAATCAAGTGTTCCCCCGCCCCGGTCAAAGGTGTCCCTCTTTACCAATCTGAAAATCTGGTCACCTTAACTTACAAAGTGTTGTAAAACTTGTTGGTTCAAAAGTTCCTAATAGCTGAAAAGCAGTTAGCAAGAAATTTCTGGAAGTGATTATCAAAGGAGGAATGGGAACTCAGTGTCTTTTTTAACAATGCCAACCATAGTTTGAGCAAAATTATGGCTATTTCCTTCTTCCCCAGATTTCCAAATCTGCTAACGACTGCCCTCTTGCAGTCTCATCATGATGAACAATGGTATGAAGCACTTGTGGGTGAACCAAAGCCTTTTCCTTATCTTGAGAGGAATTTGAAGAACACTCTGGTTTTAGCGAACCTGTCTTCAGACTGCCATTTCTTTCCTGAAAGCTACATATACTTTCTCATCTGTTTACTTTACAGCATCATACTTTACCTGGGATGCCAGTAACAAATGAATGATTTAGATGACAGCAAAAAGGTAGACATTTTTGTATATCTTAGATGCTATATAGTGATCATCCCAATTTTTAGGATCTGGTAAGCCGACATTTTAAGTTATCATTACTTTATTGAGAAAATAATAGACTTTAATTTATTGAAAATGTATCAACTGTTTATTTATTTGTTTGTTTGTTTGAGTTTCTTTTTATCCCCCAAATGTTCTAACTGCACTGATTTTGGAATAGATCCAGCTTACATTAGGTCAAAATTTAGATGTGTCTTATAAAACATTTTTATCATTCTGAGTTTCTCCAGATTTTTCACCAGTTCTCCCGTTTCCTCCAATTCCTCCAGAAGACTTTCCTGGATAGAGGAAAAATAAAAACTTGGACAAAAACCAGACTGTGAAAGGCTACTATAATAATACATATACAGTGGAATATTTATTTATATGGATGTATTGCAAGTAGTATTAAAATACCTCTAAGATATTTATTAAATGAGAGAACTCTACATATTTCATTGAAATGCTATTAAAGTAAGCATGTGTTTATTTTTATACAGGGAACATTCTGTAAAAGTCTGCTAGTTATTCACAAGGCCAGATTGCAGAATGAAGTACTTGGCTGAAGATGTTAAGCTTCCTGAAAATATATGTGTTAGTTTCTATGGGTATTATTAAGTAACCTTGAAGTACATTTTATCCAAGAATCAGTCATCACTTATTAATATAAATTGAACTACTTTGGAAAAATAAAAGTTGCTTCTTATCTAACTTGCCAATGTGGTATTTTCTTTTTCTTCCATGGAATTTCCATTTGATGATAATAGTATATTCAAGTTGTCATTCAGTGTACAATCACTAGAAATTTCCCTCCATTAGGCATTTCTATTATATATTTATATAATAGCACTTCATGGTGGAAATGACTGAAATATTTTTTTCCATTGTGGTTTTGGATAGAAACCAATGTCATAAAAAAATCTGTTTATTTAAAACTTCACCTACTATATCACTCCAACAAATGGAAAACAAAGTGCATCATAAAGGCTAAAGGAAAAAGAAAGTACTACTCTATTTCGAATGAAAAAAAAGTGTTCCTTCACAGTATGGGAAGCATCAATCAATAACCAAATTCACTAGGACGTTCTGGTTTTGTTAACCCAAAAAATACCTTCGTAAATGAAAGCAATTTTAATATCTTATCACCACATAGGTGCCCTCACACAACGTATACTCTCTTCACTCGATCACTCATCTCTTAATTAAAAATAAATAAAATCTAAAATCTTCATCATTTGTTTGTTATCAGCAAAAGTTAAGTTAAAGAAACCAGATATAACTAATTTTCTATTTAACTCTGATTGACTAACCTAACCCTTTTTCTTTCCATAAAAATCTTAATTTTTGAAGCAAATAGCCTCAAATCTTGTTTTCGATCTATCTGAGTGAAGAGTCATGATGACACAGTGATTAGAATGCAGTACTGCGGGCTACTTTTGCTGACTGCTGGCTGACTGCAATTTGGCAGTTTAAATCTCACCAGGATCAAGGTTGACTCAGCCTTCCATCCTTCTGAGGTCAGTAAAATGAGGACCCAGATTGTTGGCGGCAATATGCTGACTTGTAAACTACTTTGAGAGGGCTGTAAAGCACTGTGAATCGGTATATAAGTCTAAGTGCTAGTGCTAATGCTATCTTGTTTTTAACACAAATCATTTTCAAAATATTAACGAACCTCTTTTGTATATCTAGTAAGTAAAATTTGTCCTTTTTTAAAAAAAATCCTTTGCTTGGAGTTATCCAAATCACTCTCCTACTTTTATAATTGTACATCTTTAGGTAATAAAACATTCATCAGTTTTGTTTATAACATCTTTCTTCATATCCTTTCTTGTTCTCCTACCACATTAAAATTTGCATTCAAATTAATTTCAGACTTGAAGCTGGTCCTTATTCTGTAACTTCATTGAGGCACATTCTATGTATCAAAGTAAAAAAATTTGAAGAGCAAAATCCAAATAATCCATCAAATATTTTTGCCCAATTTTTTCTTAACAATATGAATTTATTTTTTTACAGACCCATCTAATATCACTTTTATGTTTCTTCTTTAAAACAAAAAAACAAAAAGCCATTTTCCGTAAGTAAATTATTCTAATTAATTCAAAACTATAATTCCAAATCCATTTGAACCTTTAATCTATTGTTAATCTATTTCTAAAATCCATATTATAGGTACCCTTTTGTTATTTAATCTCCAAATATGTATTTTTCCAGAACTTTTAAAATCACATTTAAAACTCACATGAAGCAAATGTTTGGAGTCATGTGAGTTATCTCAACAATTTCTTCTGGAGGTATTTTGTCCATGAAGATCCAGCATCCAACTATAGACTTTATAGACCAAGCCAGGGGTGGGTTTCAGGCAGTTCGCGGCGGTCCCCGCGAACCGGTTGGTCGGCGAACCCAGAAGTAAGTAACTTCCAGGAACGCCGAAGGATCCACCCACCTGCCCGCGTTTCTTACCCGGTTTTGACGAGTTCTGCGCTTCCACGCATGCGCAGAACGCATACAGCGCCTGTGCGATCCCCCAGGAGCATCTGGAGCATCGCACAGGCGCTAGTACGCATGCGTGCACTGCGCACGTGCACGAGGACGCCGCCGGCCCCGTTCCAACCAAACCGGTTGGAACGGGGCGAGAAACCCACCCCTGGACCAAGCCATTTTCTTTTCTGGATGATTTTGGCTATCTTACTACTAGTAAAAACAAGCAAATGATTGTGTAAAAAGGCACCATTGTAAATCTTTCAGGCTAATATCAATGCTGAATGGTTTCAGAATCAATTTAATTGCCCAAAATACATCAACTAACATTTTAATACCATTTACCCATCAGGAGTTAAATTTGATTTGAAGGACATGTTACCTTTATCCGTGTAAATTAATTGATACCACTTCTATTGCAAACAGTTAAACTTTAGTTACTACTTTTCAAGAATGTGTCATTTTTTAAAAAACATTTCACATTCAGTAAATATAATTCAGATTAATTTTATAATTTTAATAATTAGCAATATTTAAAACACTTATTTCTCTTAAAAGTACTGGAATAATAGGAAAATACAGTAGTGTCAAAACAGATGCTCTCACAATAAAAGTACACGTTTTCTTAATCACAGTGGGCTTTCTTGACTTGTAATCCTTGTAAAGGATTATTATCTTTGTTCTGTTAACTTGCTTCTTAATGGCATATATTTTTGTTTATTTTCTTTGTAATTAAGATGAAACACTAGCAAATTAAAGATTATAATACAGATACAAGACAAATAAATAATATACAAACCTCTAATAAGCATATACATGACTCATAAGTCATAACTCTAACAATAACTTATAACTCATTATAACAACTCATAATTCAGTAAAATAATATACATAATTTATCTCATATATAAAACTCTGAGCAGCTAAAATATAAACACTTTCACACAACATAAAAAAGCAGGTTAGAATAGTTGAGACAACAAATAATTAGTATAACCAAAAATCAGGGTCAACCATACTATCAGGGCTCCAGGCTTGATAGCAAAGCCAAGTTTTTAATGCTTTGTGAAAGAGAAGAAAAGTTGGAACAAGTCTGATCTCTGAGGCAAGTTACAAAGGGTAGCCAGTGGTACCTTGAATCATAGCATAGATGCAGGGGTGGGTTCCTCCCAGTTCACCCCGGTTCGCGCGTACCGGTTGGTCGGTGAACCCGAAAGTAATTAACTTCCGAGAACGCCAGTACCGGTCCTGGTCCCTGTCGCTGCAAAGCACCCTTTTGCTACCTGGTCTTTGAACAGAACCAATGAGACAACTAAGAATCTTAAACTGTGTACAGGATATATCTGTGATAATGTAACACCACCCACATCATGAGATGGAAGACTTCCAGAACTAGGAGGTTCTAAACTCTAGAGTCACTCAGTCTTAGTAGGTTACGAATTCCTACAGCCTCTAGATATTGAGATAGGCGTATACAGCATGCATGTGTGTTTGTGTGTGTGTGTGTGTGTGTGTGTGTGTATTGTGTCACAACCCCTGGTATGCCCAAATATGGGAGGGAGCATACTGCTTCCCTTTTCTGTCTATCGGCTCACTCTGGGAGCCATCCAGGCAGAAAGCCATTTTTTTTATGTTGCCTTGTTACATTTGTGTTGCAATTGTGCTGATAAATAAATAAAATGGCTAGCTGATGAGAGCTAAATAGCTTGAAATAGATTTATACTAGTCTCCCTTTATTTATTTATTTATTTATCAGCACAATATATATACACACACACACACACACACACACACACACACACACACACACACACATATATATATATATATATATATATATATATATATCCATCCATCCATCCATCCATCCATCCATCCATCCATCCATCCATCCATCCTCTATTCATTTTTTTCACTGATTAATATAACAATTGCTGAAGGTATCTTTGAGATCATATGGGTAACCTAGTAATTGAAATGATACTAAATAAAATATTTTTCAGTTATTGTACATCCACTTGTACAATATATATGCGTTCGCACAGACACACTGTATAAATATCATTTGCCCATTATTAATTAGTTAGAAAGAAACACAATTTTTAGCTTTGAATGCCTTTAATATTTTAAATCATAAATCTTTTTATCCGTTTTTGTAACATTTATATGGTCTTGTTAAAACCATCAATTAATTTGTAATTGAATCATATTTTCCCTTCTATAATTATAACATTCAATAGATCTTTTAATGTAGATGCATGCACAGTAAAATAGTTGTGTGGATTCTAGCTTCTTTTTATTATCTTTTGTTTTGCTGTAAAGGATCTATGAAATAAATTCTTATATCATTCTGAAAGGGAGGGGAGATTATGTTACAGATTGATTTTTTTTCTCAGTGTAAGGCTACCAGAAATGTTGAGCTAGGCAGCCTGAAAACAGGAATATTAAATTAAATCCATGTTAGCCATTTGTGTTAAACATTACCTTGCAAAATTAATGCCCGATATTTTATCAGGCTTTTGTAGTGTGATATTACTTTCCTTGTATTTTAAAGGAAAACTACTGATACCAAAGATATAAAAATGTATCATTTGAACCACGTCTAATATTATAACTGCTTGCATATGTAAGAAATGTCTGATGAAGTGAGAGTACAACACTGGAACCATTTTTCTACTTTGGTTCAACTTTTCTGGCATTACTTATTAAGGGAAAGATACAGATTGAGATTCACAAAATAGTCATTCAAATCTAACAAAAATATATAACTGTGAGATGTAACAAAAATAATTAATTTCCCTGTTGTCCTTTTCATGCTTGGCTTATGTACTACATATACCCTTTGTAACACCTTTCTTCTCAACATCTAGCTATATACCATTCCAGTATGTTCATGGCCAATGTACTGCTAAGTAATTAACATATTTCTTGAGAGGACCCCATAATGGTTTGTCCACTATAGTTTTCTCTGAATGATATAAGCTGCTTCATATAATTTGAAGAGTGAAAATATTATCTATGTTTCCAGCAAGCTAAGTACATTACTGTCTGTGCAATAAGGGAACATTGAACACCTGTGATAAAGTTCCTATTCTTGATTTTAGCTTGCTCTGTGTCTGGCCAGGCTGTTATTCATACCTGCTGTTCTGCTGCCTTTTAATTTCGCTTTTCCATTCTTCTAAAAGATCTATTATATCTCTTGATCTAAAAGGCACATTTTAAGGGATGTTTAACCATCTTCTAAAACCATGAAAAAATGATTTTATGTCATTTTTTCAGCCTACTTTATTTCCTATTCTATTTCACCTTGTTGTGTCAGCCTTTGTATCTTTGATAAATTATACCCTAGCCTTATACTGTGCATCTTCTTTATAACCTTGATTAAAACACAGAATAATCACTTGCCAATATATGCTATTCAGTACCTCCCAGAAATATTTTCCATTATTTATAACAGTAGCTTCTTGTTGATTGAAGAAATATCATTAAGGATTGAGCTGACAACCTAACTTGTAACAGTATTTTCCCCCTTAATCTGCTGTAATTTAAATAAGACATGATTTTTTTCATTTATCCCAGCTTACCAAAAGAGCGAATGTGCAGAATGCATATTCAGTTTACTTGAACTTTGTTGTGCCACAAATGACTCTCTCATAGGAGAATGCAAACTGTTATCTCTTTCATTGTTTATTGGCTGGTTTGTTTTTGTTCTTTCTCTTGTTCTTATTCTTTTGATTAATAGCTAACAGTATATTTTTTCTGGGAGTAGTGAACTGGACCTTGATCTCTAAATACTCTAATTGGATAAAGTCTTAAGAAAGTCAAGAACCTCCTCTTCAATAATAGGTGTTCTAAGTTTAATTTGTCATTGCCTTCAGCTATTTAAATATGCTGCAGGTTCAGAAGAAATTGCTTAGGCTCTGGCCAAAATTTTATGAGTTAGTATTAGGGAGAAAGGATCCTGCTGGTTTAACAACCATTTCGGTTGTTGTATGTTTTGCGTGCATGTACAGTTTTAACAAAACTTACCTTCCGCGTTACTTCTGGGAAGTAACACAGCTGAGATATGGCAATCCACTCTGCCACACAAATCAGCTGAGAGGATATAGGTAAGTAAAGCTCAGGGGCTGGCTGGTGGGCCCACCTGATCGTTGGAGTAAACCAGTTTGCTCTCAGCTGATCGTCGGAGCTACCAGTTCGCCTGAACTGGTCTAAACCAGCTAAATATCACCCCTGATTTAAAGTCAGATGACTGTAGTCATGCATCGTGTGATACAATAGATATGGGAAAGATAAACATCTGAGTCTATTGGAAGTGTACATTTTATTTAAGACATACAGTATCTGTTTCTGTATGTTGTATATTATTTTATTACATTTCCATACTCCTCTATTACTCCTCCAGAGTAATTTGGAATAGAGTGTCCTACAAATGGATTATATTAATTCAATAAATATAGAAATAAGAGGTGGTAAAGAGTGCTAAAACATAAAAGTAGTAGGGTAATAGGAGAAAACTGGGAGGAAAACTGAAAAGTGTGACAATCATGTTGAATAAATGTAACAGGTTTCATAAAATATTATAACAGAGGACCTGAGACAGAAAGGAGTGAACGGAGGTCAAATGAAGCAACATCTGGCAGTGTTAGGATAAATGTACTGTCGTTAACCATTGGTGGTGTATAATGAAATTCTATTTGCTATGGAAATCAATCACAAAACCTTTGATATCAAGTTCACCTCTAATAATTACTGCTAGTAATTCAGTTATCACAAGGAAATAATAGAGGAAAGAGGACATTCCTGCCAGGTGCCCTTTTGTAATGAGAAAGATTCAGATCATTAACTCTTATACTGAGTTTTGGTTTCTGATAGAGTTTTCTGAATGCATTCTGTGAATATTGTTCAAAACACAGCAGGGTAGAGATAGCTAGAAACTGCAAAACCAAAAATTGCATCTTTTAGCCAACAAAAGACTTTCTAAACCTTTCAAATCTTTTTTTTTAATGTTGTCTCATAATCTCAGCAAGAAATTGACATCATATAAACCTCACATTCTCCTTTAATTTTAACATAATCTTAGAACACTTACAGTAAGACAGACAATATCATCCTAGAGATTTGGAGAAAATAATAATGAAGTGAATATTGTGTGTCTATTGTTTGTGTGCAGTATCAATTGTGTCTGAAGCTAGAATAACTTTCAAACAAACTACTGAGTGAAACAGTCATTGCTTCAAAGTGAAGATCTAGCCTCTGATGGTGACATTAAATTCCCACAATATATATGGGCTTAACATGGACTTAAAAACATTTTAGGGTGTGTGTGTGAGTGACATTGTGAATGAAAGTTAGAATTTCCCTGTGTAAGTTACTGAAGGGGGACAGATGAGGGAATCTACTCTTCAGAAATCTAGGGAGTTCTGATGTGAAAGGCAGATAGTGAAGGGGGGGAAATCCAGAAAAAACGAGACAAAAGAAAGTGAAGAAATAAGGAGACCCTAAGCATCATCCACTTATATCCTTTCCTTTCATGTTCAATGTGCTAGTAATTCATCTAGTTATCAATTTAGTTTATGCTGAAGCATGATACTGATGTGTGAAGTGTGTTCACCTTGAAACAGGACATTTCAACTGTTTTTGAATTTCCATATGGCTTCTATACTTAGATATTCAATATTAGGATACTCTTCACTGTGTCACTAACCACAGTCCTCAAGCCAAGGGATACCAGCATTAAGACAGCAGATGGGCAAGGATGACAGTGTTTTCATCATCCTTAACTGAACCAAACATGAACCAGCAGGACCACATGCCAAAGTAGTTCTGATATTTCTGGCAAAATAGAGGTGAAAACTGTTGATAATTGTGGCTTTGGGCACTTACTGAACTTTGTCATTTGCATGAGCCCAGCAGGGTGGTCAAAAGTAGCATTCAGAAGCAGATGGGACATGCACCATGCATATGTGCTTCAGATATAACAGATGCCCTTTGGCATGCATGGCTATGTATTTCACTTGCATTTAATTTACTGTGTTCCTGAAAGACTGCAAGACAAGATGGAAATTATTTGCTTTTCTTCTAACTGCTTTTTCTTTTCTGAAATCCACTGGTGAAATTCATTGCTTGGCAACTAACAGAATTTAGTTTAGGGCAGCAGTCACCAACCTTTGTAACTAAGCGACCTGGCTGGAGAAGGAGAGGGGAACTGGGCTGTGAAAATGGCAGGCCATCATGCATGTCCATAGTTCAACTTGTGCAAGTGGTGGGCTGTCGCACACAATTGCCCCCGGTCCCCTGTTCACATACGTTGAGCTGTATGCATGCATGCTCTAGTCAGCCACTCGATAGGCCGAATACTGAATAGTCCAGTGGTAGGTTGAAAATATTTTTACTAACAGTTCGAGCAAGCTCTCCCACGCGCACAATGCTTCTGCACATGCACAGAAGCTTCTGCTCATGTGCTGAAGCATCTGAACAGATGAGCGGGGCTTCCTGCCGCCGCTACTACCAGTTTGGCTGAACCGGGAGCAACGCACCACAGGAATAGGCCATGGCTTAGCAGTGACCGCAGCCCAAAGGTTGAGAATCTCTGGTTTAGAGCATACATTTTAATAACAATTAGAGAAAAATGTTGCCATTTGAGCCCTGTTTCTTCCTATGTAACCAATCCAGTCCAGAAGTAAATAAAGTTTCATGTAATGCATATGATGTTGGATTGTTAACAAACCTATATACTGAATCTTATTCATACTAAGCTGTCTGGTTTCTTACTATCTTTCTTTGTATAAGCAACATTGGAAAACAGATATGGCACTGATATTTGGGGAAACTCAAATCCTTAAGTTACTATTGTACAGTTTCAAATAGGCTTTTATGTCCTAAGCATCCTGTGAAAAGCACCAGCAACATGAAATTATGCGTCAACATTCTGTCTGGGTGATAATGCCCCTGGATTCTGACTATATTCCTAACTTACCTAAGCAAATTCAGTTAAACATCTATTCCAAAGTTTAGCATGCAGATATCTCATAACCCAAGCTTGCATGCCAAACTAGATGTAGAAAATAAGGTTCCGTATATCTGCTCATTTAAACAGGGAGCTATTTATATTACAGTTTAGCTGGTATGATAGCATCTTTCTGAACATGTAAATTAAGGTAACTGATGAGTATTTCCAAATTTCTTATTTTGAGTATGATGCATAGTACCTCATGTACACCATTTTCATTTTCAGTCAGAACTCTGTTAATTGATTACATTCATGTTTATGTAGTGTCCTATGTGTCTCTCTTTGTCTCCCTTGTCCATATTAAAGCAGCTGTAAAGTGAGATTTGGACATTAAGTGTGAAACCTACTGGGTCAGGCTGGACAGCCTCTTAGAACACCTTTACTTCTATATTAAAAGTCACATAGACAAGAATTGGAACTTGCAATAGAATAACAAGGACAGTTAGAAGTTACTTAAAGGAAGTGTCCCCATTCACTAACCACAGGATGTTCTCGCCAACGTCCCTATGTCGAAACGTGTGTTAAAAGTCCAAACCACAAGCTTGGGGAAAAAATTTTAGGTATGGGATTGACTTAGAGAATTGGCAGAAATTATGGTCTCAAAATTATAAAATGACAATGGCTACTGCATATAGAGAAAACTTGTATAAGATGTTTTACAGGTGGCATCTACCCCCAACTAGAATTGCAAGAATGTTCAAGAATAAATCAGAAAAGTGTTGGAAATGTCACCAGATACCGGGTTCATACTACCACATGTGGTGGACTTGCACTGAATCTAAAAGATACTGGACTAAAATCCACATGTGGTTGGAGAAAATGACACACAAACAAATAGACTTTAAACCAGAGGTCTTTTTATTGGGGATCATACCAGAAATCTACAACAAAGACTTAAAATATTTGATTGTAAATGTGTTAACAGCAGCCAGAATTGTATTTGCAAAAAACTGGAAAAATGAAACAAAACCAAAACAGGAAGAAGTTATCCGAAAAATAATGGACTGTGCTGAAATGAGTAAATTGACACTTGAAATTAGAGAGCAAAAGGATGAGCAATTTTATAAGATATGGGATTTGTTTTATCGGTGGCTAGTGGAAAAAAAACTTGGAAATGAAAAATGATATACTTATGCTTTAATTGAAGAAGTTAAATGATGATACAACTATGCTGTAAAATAAACTAATAATGATACAATGAAAAATTAATATATCAATGAATTGAATATTTTAGAATTTTTTGCTTTAAAAAGGATAAGGATAATAATGATTTTATGTATATTCAAAAGAGGTCTGGTGATATAATGTATAATGTTAAGAATGTATTATAATGATATTCTGCTGTTGATAAATAATTTTAATAAGGGAATAATTGAAAACTGGTATATATATGTAGTGACATTTTGTTGAAAAATGAAGGAATAAGATCTCTGTTTGAAAGTATGAAGTACAAGGATAATAATGAACATAAGTATATTTTCTGGGAAAAAATAATACTAATGGTTACTGAATATATATTGTAGAATGAAAGTGAGGTATTCAGTTATACTAGATGAAAAGTCTGATATGGTAAATATTATTTGAGGATGTGGATGTTAAAACACCTGTAACCAAACGACATGCTATATGTAATGATGGTTTTTTTTTCCTTTTTGTTTTTTTTTCTTTTCTTTTTTTGTGTGTGTATGTGTGTGGTTTTTTTTGTTTTTTGTTTATTGTTGTGTGTATTAAATATATAACAGAGAGATACGGTGTGTGTGTGGGGGGGGTAAATGTAGTTGGGATGGATTGCCACAGGTAGGGGAATAAGAAATGATACTAAATTATAACTTATTAAATGAAATAATAAATGTATAAGAATGATAAATGTTAAAACACCTGTAACCAAATGACATGCTGTATGTGATGATGTTTTTCCCCTCTTTTTGTGTTTCTTTTTTCTCTTTCTTTTTTGTTTTTGTTTCTCCATTGTTGTGTGTATATGTTGTCTATGTAACAAAAATAAAAAAAAAATTATATAAAAAAAGTCCAAACCACAAAGTTCAATTAAAGTTCATTAATAACACGTAAGCCATACCTGAAACAAAAGGAGAAGTAAGATCCCATAAGGTTTTCTCCTCAAGGTAACCACTAAGAAATGTGTTAAGTATTTCTGTGTTGCAATGCTTTTGAGAATGTATAAGAATTCGTGCTTCGATAATTAAGGTTGTTCAGAACTTGCAATGTTAGCCATGGACTAGCTTTCTGAACCTGGCTCCAAATAAACTTTTCCTGTATCCTGAGAAGTCTAACGCCTGTCATTTTCTGCAACAATATAATGGTTGTTACGATAGTTGTTGGACTGCAGTTCCTGTAGTACTTTTACTTTGGCCCAAATTTACAGCAGTAATTTGTCACTTTATCAGATCCTTTCCTGGGTTGCATATAATAAGGAAGAAATATTATTTCTTGTACTCTAACAATGAAGAAAGAAAATCAAAGTAATTGTTGATAATGAATATACAAATGAGCAAATAATTTCTGCTATTATTAATGATAATGCTGTGATGACAAGCGAATAACAATACCATAGCAAATAAAAAAAGAACCCACTTGGACTGCAGGTTTGGCTGCACAATGTTCACCCAACACATGTAGCAGAATAGATTCCTGAACTGTACAATTTTATTTGGCCAACATGTGTAATAATAGTCATTGCCTCAGCATTTAGTACTACCAAAGTCAGAGTGGGGAACTGCTGAGAGTGAGCAAGTAAATAATTCAGTTCTGACCTTTAGGGCAGCAACCCTGGGATTTAGCTGGTAAGTACAATGGTGATTGCCCTGAGGGTAATAAAAACCACTATCACTGTATCTTTAGTGTTTCCAAAGCCAGAAATGTGCCCTTCCTCAAGTGTGATATAAGTATCTGCAAATGGTCACTGCTTCCAGGATCATTGAATGGTCAGGACCGCAATTATATTGCTTATGCATAAGTCATAAGGAAGGGAAAGATAAAACTTGGATAAATAATAATGATAATAAAAGACCTACAAGGAACTCTTTTTGCAGGAAGAGCATAAAATCTGTAACACATTTAATCATGCACTACTATCATACAACTGGAAGAACAAGGCTCTATTCCATTTAAATTGATGTAGCTCAGTTACTAATATCCTCTTAAGAAGAATGCTAAATCCACATTCATGATGAGCCTATAACTTCAGACATTATGTGGGCTGATGACTCTTCAGAATCCAGGTGTCCAGTATTTCCTACAGCTCAAGCCAAAATGCCCATGGAGAGATTTCCAGTGTTTGAATGAGAAGGAACATGCTCACAATAGCCTTAATGAAAAAAAAAAAGATTTACAGATCTTATTCCTTACTATGTTAGCAATTACATTGTCCATTGAGTTTTTTCCATAATATCTATAGTGAAAAGGATCAAGAGAAGAGGGAAAACATTGCATTAAGTTACAATAATAAAATAACTTTGAACTTCATCAACACCATGAGGACATGGCATAAAAAAGGGAATTGGGACATGTCTACATGACAATTCAGGGAATCATGGTACATTTTATTATGAAAATAAAATAATGAGGAAAAGTATGATAAAAAGATACTAAGACAATATCTTGGATATTTCCAAAACAGTAATTTCATTTCTTAAGAGATGGCCATGCTACTTCTCATTTCATTATGTTTGATAAAAATTTACAAATATTTTATTAGGTTCTTAAACTTCTTTTATATTTGTGAATATAACTTTTCCAGTTTTAAAAGGTAAAGGTTCCCCTTGCACATATGTGCTAGTCATTCCTGACTCTCAATTTCAATGCGGAAGAGCCAGCACTGTCCGAAGACATCTCTGTGGTCATGTGGCCAGCATGACTAAACACTGAAGGTGCACAGAACACTTTTACCTTCCCACCAAAATGGTCCCTATTTTTCTACTTGCATTTTTACAGGCTTTCGAACTGGTTTGGCAGAAGCTGGGACAAATAATGGGTGCTCACTCCATTTTCAGTTTTAAGCTGAATTATTTTTGTAAGCATAAAAAATTAATAATTTTCATCTTCTGTTTTATATATTTTCTTGGATAAAAAACTTATATTTTAGGAAAGTCATATATAAGACTGGTATTCTCATCTACATTACTGCATTTTATATATTGTGTTTGCATTAATAGTTGAAACTAATCTAAAAAAAGAAGAATTATTTCTTGACTGTAGCATTAAGATATTATATTTCCTTGTAATGCAATAACTTATGGTAAAACTTAATTTTTCTAACCTAGTTTATTTCAGATTACATTTATACAGGTTTTGAATAATCAAGTACAATGGAGTCTACCAGATAACTGCTGTGTCCTTTTATGCTGTTGAAAAATTATTTCAACCCATTTGCTTTTGTATTCACAAACTAAGATGCATGAAAATGTTTCACAATGTAATGATTTTAAAAATGCATTCATAAGAATAAGTGTGCCAAAATGTGGACATTTTCAGGAATGTTAAAAACCCTATGAAATCCAGTTATTAAATCCTGATATTTTTATCAATGAATGGACAACTGTTCAAAGTGGAAATAAAATTAATCCATGTTATAAACCAATGATCTATTCTCAGCATGAAAACTTTAATATTTAATAATAAAATAAAAGTTATATTCCAAACTAAATTGCTAAAAAAATAAGAGAGGATGCATGTTGATTTAAATGAAACAAGGATGCTCATCTCCTACTTTGGGAAAGATACACTTTGTAAAAATTGCTCAGTGTACTATTATGAGTAATGTCTTTTTATGGAAGCTATTCTTTCATTTGTTATGATTTTCTCTCTTACTGATTTACTTTCCTTTTATTGTTAACATACTTTAGATTTTTATGAAAGTATACACACAAACTTATGCAGTAAGTTTCTAAAAGTAGTCCAAATAACTCTGAGTGGGATTAATCATTCCTATATCATTTTTTTGCTATGTAGTCTCATGACTATGAAATGAACATGATTTTCTTAAATTATTAACAATATACTAGATTTGCAGGAAATGAATCTAAACTTATTTGCCCTACTATGTTGTCATAAATATCAGTGCAAACTATATCTGAATTAGGCTGGGTTTTGTTTTGCTTTGCTTTGGATGTATGTTTTGTTTTGTTTTGTTTAATATTGTAATACAAGGTAACTTTCCATGAACATGGCATTTATTTATTATTGTTTTAAATTCATTAGTCCTTCATTAATCCATTATAAACACAGCAAAACTATCAAATGCTTGGTACAATTGAAATTTAACTTATACCATTGACTTAGAAACAAATGGTAGAACAGAAATAATTAAAACTCCTTTGGCTTTCAACCCAACCATTGCATTTTATGTTGCATACTATTTGAATACATCCAGTTACAACCCCACATTTACAATTAAGCTGATACTTTTATGCAGTTAAATCTAGTTCGTAAGTAAACTGCTAGTGAATTTACCAACACTCTTCTGTCAAAAAGCATTAAAGCATACAGAGGACTAATACTCCCTTTACAATGTGTGTATTTATATGTGTATATGATTGCATGGATTTTCAAATACAAACTATTGCCAAGTTTGAAAGTTGCATATTTGTAAAATTTATAGCATATATGCTTACAGCGTTGAGAAACGGTGTTTAGTACTACTAGTGACTATATTAATGTAATGTCACGATCTTTTTAAATTTAGGATGGTCCCTCCAATAAAATTAAATTGGAAAAAAGGAGAAGAAAACTCATAGCAATTAGTGTACCACCAGGATTTTCTAGCTTGTCAGAGCTACCAGTTCCCAGTGAAATCAAACTTAGAGATTTTGTGATACATTTCTGTATTTCAATCCATATACATGCTGTGCATGTACACACATACAAAGAATCTGTATTGACTCAATGGCTATCCAAAAAGTGGTATGTGACCATAAATAAAAACTTGACTGTATTAATGAATTCATGAATAAGACACTCTAGCTGTCTGTTTCTCACAAAAACAACACTCTTTTAAATATTGTACATATGAAGTGCATATATCTCTTCTAAATGCTTATATGTGTACTCAAGAAATCACATAAACATTATTGAACTAATGGTTCTTATTTCTATTAAAGTATGTAGCCTGAACTGGTTTTGTTTCAGGCAAGAAAATGAAAGATTGTGACCTCTGGTGCTGCCTTAGGCAATTGGCTGACCTTGAACCAGTCATTTTTAGCCCTATGAATTAGACCATGGCAAACCAATTCCAAAAAGGCTTCCAATAAAACTCTACAAACTGATCCAAGCAGTTGTCAGGAGTCAATACTGACTCAAAGGGACACACAAACAGACACGTAGAAAGGTTACCACTATGCTAGGAAACATAGTTTTGTAATATTAAGCTATTGTTCTTGATTTTACAAAATTGAATCTGGTGGATAAAGCTTGTTTGTGGGAGTATAAGTGCAAGAAAACATAAAGTATACTATATTTTTCTGACTATAAGACACAGTATAAGACTTACCAATATTTTGAAGAGGCAAATTCAAAAAAAAAGTTTTTGCACTCTGCAGACCTCCCCAAAACTGCCCATTTTTCATAAAAAGGGGGCCCTTTTTTTAAAGGCATGAATAGCCTTTAGGAGGCTTATAGAGTGCTCCTTGGGGCTGGAGGGGGGGGGCAAAATTGAGCAAAAAAATGGCCTGTTTTTCACTCATTTCTGCTCTCCCCAGCCCCCAGGAGTACTCTGAAAGCGTCCTAAAGACTATGCATGGCCATTTTGGTGAATGGGGCGGGGTTTCAGGTGGCAAAAAATGCTGTATTCAGTGTATTAGACACACCCAGTTTTTCAGCCTTTTTTTGGAGGAAAAAATGTGTGTCTTATACTTTGAAAAATACGGTACATGCTTTCTTTCTAAATAGTGTAAATGAATTTAGAAGTTTGTAGTGTCATATCAGAATAACCAGGACACCTAGTTCTATTCTGTCAAGGTGCCAGACTTATTCTTCTGTTACATTCCGTTATGTGTAAAGATAAGAGTGGTTGAATTACAATTTGATCAGGGCCCAGAAGACAAAGACGTCAATTGAATTGTAAAATTAAAGTTTAAGGGACAATCCATCATATTTTAGGACATCTTGCATCATCTAGCAAGCAAAATGCTACAAGTACTTCAAAAAGATCCGATTCCAGCTTTAACAGCACAATTCTTGAGCTTGTAAGCAGACTCAAAATTGGTAAGTCACCTTTTATATATTCCTATACTATACAATGACTTTAAAGGCTATCAGTTATTTCAATTGGATCTGGAAACCTATCAATAACCAGTGGAGTAACAGTAGAATGATGGTACTCTGCAGCATTAGATTTCCACCTTTAGCAGTCTAGATTCTATAGACTATCAGAGGCAACCCCATTTTGAGTGAAATATAATAATCCAATCAGGAAAATTATGCATTCTGTTGCCAAAGTTTTGTGATCCAAGTGTTAGTATAAATCAAATCAAATCAAATAAAAAACTAAACTAAACAAAACAAAAACTAAAATATAAAATAAAATAATATAAAAATAATAATAAAATAAAATAAAATAATAACAACAACAACAATAGTTATAGTTAGTTATAGTTTATTGGTCTTGTATGCCGCCCACTCCCAAAGGACTCCGGGCAGCTTACAATAAAAAGGGGAAGGGGATAAATAGACAAAACAACAATTTAAAATACACAACATTCATAGTTACCGTGGGGCTGGATACTTCAACAGCCCCCCAACCTGCCGGAGCAGCCAGGACTTAGTGTCTTTGCGGAAGGCTGGGAGAGTAGTAAGGGTCCCGATCTCCACAGAGAGCTCATTCCAGAGGGCTGGAGCTGCAACAGAGAAGGCTCTCCCCCGGGAGGTCGCCAGCCGACGTTGGCTGGCAGATGGGATACGGAGAAGGCCTAGTCTGTGCGATCTGATCGGTCTTTGGGAGGTAATTGGCAGGAGGCGGTCTCTCAGGTACCCAGGTCTGATGCCATGTAGGGCTTTATAAGTAACGACTAGCACCTTGAAGCGAGTCCGGAGACTAATGGGTAGCCAGTGCAGCTCGCGGAGGATAGGTGTAACGTGGGTGTACCTAGGTGCACCCAAAATCGCTTGCGCGGCTGCGTTCTGGACTAACTGAAGTCTTCGAACGCTCTTCCAGGGCAGCCCCATGTAGAGCATGTTACAGTAATCCAGTCTTAAGGTCACGAGGGCGTGAGTGACTATCTGAAGGGCCTCACGGTCCAGGTAGGGTCACAATTGGTGCACCAGGCGAACCTGGGCAAAGGTCCCCCTGGTCACAGCCAACAAATGGTGTTCTAAAGTCAGCTGTGGATCCAGGAGGACTCCCAAATTGCGAACCCTCTCTGAGCGGCGTATAATTTCACCCCCCAGCCTGAGAGGTGGAATAATTGGCCAATCATTGGGATGGAACATCAATAGCCACTCGGTCTTGTCGGGATTGAGTGCAAGCTTGTTGATACCCATCCAGACCCTGACAGCCTCCAGGCACTGGCACATCACTTCTACCGCTTCACTGAGTTGGCACGGGGCGGACAGATACAACTGCGTATCGTCCTGGTATTGATGGTATTTAATCCTGTGCCGGCGTATGATCTCACCCAGCGGCTTCATGTAGATGTTAAATAGGAGGGGGGGAAAGGACCGAACCCTGCAGCACCCCATAATTGAGGGGCCTTGGGGTTGACCTCTGCCCTCCGACCAACACCGACTGCAACCTGTCCGAGAGGTAGGAGGAGAACCACCGAAGGACGGTGCCTCCCACTCCCACCTCCCGCAACCGTCGCAGAAGGATACCATGATCGATGGTATCGAAGGCCGCTGAGAGGTCAAGGAGCACAAGGATAGAGGGGTGACCCCTATCCCTGGCTCACCAGAGATCATCGGTCAGCGCGACCAAAGCAGTTTCCATTCTGTAACCAGGCCTGAAACCTGACTGAAAGGAATCCAGATAATCGGTTTCATCCAAGGACCGTCGGAGTTGAAAGGCCACCACTTTCTCAACAACCTTCCCTACAAAGAGCAGGTTGGAGACTGGATGATAGTTACTCAAAATGGCTGGGTCCAGAGAAGGTTTATTCAGGAGGGGTCTTACCACCGCATCCTTTAGGAGGAGCAGGAAAATTCCCTCCCGGAGAGAGGTGTTAATTATCGTCTGGATCCAGCCACGTGTCACCTCCCTGCTGGTTGAAACCAGCCAGGAGGGGCACGGGTCCAGTATACAAGTGGAGGCACTCACCGCTCCCATGGCCTTGTCCACTTCCTCAGGAGAGACAAGTTGAAACTCGATCCATGAAACGCGCTGAAGATCTTCCCCCGGTACCTCGGCGGGTACCGTGTAATTGGAGTCTAGATCTGTACGAATCTGAGTGACTTTATCCGTTAGAAACTGAACAAATTCCTCAGCTCTACCTTGTAAAGGGTCATCCGCATCCCTCCCTTTCGAGAGGGAGCGGGTTATTGTGAACAAGGCGGCTGGGCACGATTCAGCGGATGAAATAAGGGCGGCAAAATGCGCACATTTCGCCACCCGTATTGCCACGAGATAGGCTCTGATAAAAGCTCTCATCAGTGCTCGGTCTGACTCAGATTTACTGGCCCTCCAGCGGCGCTCTAGGCGTCTCTTTTGGCTCTTCATCTCCCGGAGTTCCTCGGTAAACCAAGGAGCTCTCCTGGATCCGCTTCCTCAGAGAGGTCGCAAAGGTGCAATCCAGTTTAGAGCCCCCGCCGTATTCCAGGCAGCGACTAAGGACTCCACCGGAGTGATCGCGCGGGTTAACAAGGGCCGGATGTTGGGGTCCCTGGACATCCGTCGACAAGTGGGCTACAAGTGGACCAGCCAACAAAACGACAAAAATATATTGCAGATGAAAACCGTGCCATAATGTCCTGTTACTACAATTCAGAGCCGGAAAAAAGAGGTTATTTAAAACGAATGTATGAATTATGGAAACAACAATATCCATATTCAAATGTTAGTGAACAACGACTAGCAGATCAAAGGCGATTTATTATAGGAATAAAGTGTTTAGTGAAGTTGAACTTGAGGAAATTCAGGCAAATTGCAAAACCAAAAAAACAATATCACAAGCAGAAATAACTGATATTCAAGACACAACTAAAGACATTATAGTAGAACTCCCAGAAGAAGCTCTCGGGGACCACTATAACCAGTTATCACTGAACCAATTGATGAACTAACTCAAAAACAAAAAGAATTGAAGGATAAGATCATGGAGCATTTTCTGCTTAATGAGGAAAGGCAACATTTACCATCACTAAAAATTGTGCCTAAGAAAATTTTGGCCCCTATCATGAAAATGGTTAATGCAGTGTTTTCAACAATTGAATTGGGATCCATCTTGGAAATGAACCAGTTAATGTACAGTGCAGCTGTAATAGTCACTAATTAACTAGGCATTAAAATCAAAGTACCTAGTCACACAGGTACAGAAAAAGCATCAAAGCCAAAGTGGAAAATCTGAGTCAAAAGTCAAAAAAATAAGGGCAGATGCTAGTAACTTTTTTTTTATTTTTTTATTTTTTATTACATAAACCACACATACACACAATAATAAAATAAAAAAACACACACACACAGACAAAAAAACATCATCACATAGAGCATTTCGTTTGGTTACAGGTGTTTTAACATTTATCACTCTTATACATTTATTATTTCATTTAATAGGTTATAATATACTGTTTGGGTTGCTTTATTTACCATCCCTTCCTCCTATTGTAACACCACCTTATTTTCCCTTTCTTTTCTCCCTCCCTCCCTTCTCTACTTTCTTCCTTCCTCCTCTCCTTTCCCTTCCTTCTTCCTGTACCTTTCTCCTACTCCCGCTCTTCCTCTTCCCCTTTCTACCCTCTCTCCTCCTCCTTTCCATCCTCCTCTCCTTACCTCTTTCTTTTCACCCTCTCTCCCTTCTCTACTTTCTTCCTTCCTCCTCTCCTTCCCCTTCCTTCTTCCCTAACCTCTCCTTTGCTTCTGCTCTTCCTCTTTCCCTTCCTACTCTTTCTTCTTCCTTTTCTCTCCCTTCCATCCTCCTTTTCATTCCCTTTCCCTTTCTCCCTCCCTCCCTTCTCTACTTTCCTCCTTCCTCCTTGCCTTCCCCTTCCTTCTTTCCGTACCTTTCTCCTACTCCTGCTCTTTCTCTTCCCCTTTCTTCCCTCTCTCCTCCTCTTTCTCTCCTTTCCATCCTCCTCTCCTTACCTCTTTCTTCTTTCCCCGGTCTTTCTTTCACTCTCTCCTCCTCTCTCCCTTTTTTTTCTATTGTTGTTGGTGTGTCTAATTTAAATCTCAGATTATGTTTCCTTGGGGTGGTATTTCCGCCAACCCAGACATAATTTAGTATCATTTCTTATTCCCTTATTTTTGCTACCCTGTCCTAACTATGCTTCCCCACACACACACACTTTGTATCTCTCTGTTGTATATATACTTATATATTTGGTATATACAACAATAAAAACAAACAAAAAAAATACAAAAAGAAATAAAAAAAACCATCATCACATATAGCATGTCATTTGGTTACAGGTATTTTAAGATCCATATTCTCAAATAATATTTACCATCTCAGATTTTCCATCTAGTATAACTCAATACCTCCCTTTCATTGGACATTATATATTCAGTTACCATTAGTATTATTTTTTCCACAAAAATCATGCTTTCCATACATTCTTGATTATCTATTTGATAACAGTTAGAATTATTATCAATAACAAGATATCATTGTAGTACATTCTTAATGTTATACATTATATCACCAGTCCTCTTATTGAATATACATAAAATCATTATTATCCTTATCCTTTTTAAAGCAAAAAGTTCTAGAGTATTCCATTCATAGATATATTAGTTTTCCATTGTATCATTTTTAATTTGTTTCACAGCATGATTGTGTTATCATTTAACTCCTTCAGTTCAAGATTCTTCTCTCTTCCTCTGCGTAGATTAATTTTGCTGGAATATTGCCTTTAAGTTAGAAGATCATTCTCTTTTCTTGCAGTTCGCCAGTGTTGAAAGCATTTTCCCAAGCTTTGGTTGAATTAGTAGATGTTCATTTCTCTTTTGGATCTGCACTTCTTGTAGGCAAATTATGGCAAGTTTTAACTTCTTTAATTTATAGAATGTTTTTTTTTCTTTTAGTTACCAAATTAAGTCCATTAATGTTAATTGTAATCATTTTTCTTTCCTCCATGTTTATACTTTATATACAGGGTTTATAGTTCTAGTAGATCTGGGTTCTCATTTTTCTCTATGGCTTACATCCCCCACCGCACCTTCTTCTTTCTCAATTCCACCTACAGCTCCTTCAGTCGCAGTTGTGGGTGATTCCAATAGTTGTACCACAGAACCATCTTTCCCAGTTTTCTCAGCCATTTCTCTAAAATATTCTGCATAAAAAGCTTCTGCCTTCTCAGTTGTATCTATCCTGTGTCTTTGTCCTTGCCATGTACATAGTAGACCTTCCGGTATCAGCCATCTGTAATTAACACCTTTTTTTAATCAGAACTCTGCTCAGGAATTGGTATTCTCTTCTCCTCTCTCTCACCTCTCTCGGGATTTGTTTGAGGACTATAATGTCCTTGCCTTTCTATTCTAATTTTCTATCTCTCATTTTCTGTAAGATATGTAATTTGGTTGTTTTCTTAGTAAATCTTATATGCACTTCCCTTGGAAGAGCATTCCTCATTGCATATCTTGGATATACTCTAAAAGATTTGTCAATCATATCTATCATCTTATCTTGGGAAATATTTAATGCATCTATCAGAATCTTGAATATTATCTGAACCAAGTTCTCTCCCTTTTCTTCTTCTATGTTTTGAAATCTTAAGAAGAATTCAGATCTATCCATCTCCCATCTTAGTATTCCACTACTCTCTCTTTCAACATCGCTTAGTCTGCTCTCTAGCTTCTTGGTTTTTTTCTCTCCTTCTTGGATTTTATCTTCAATTTTTTGAATCCTGTCTTCATATTTCTTCATCCAGTTATGCATACTTTCAATTTTCCCTTCCATTTTATCAACTTTTTGTACTATGCTTTGGTTTTGTTGTTCCATTATCTCCATTTTTTTCCATACTCTCAAACTTCTTAACGAGGGTGTCTAACTTGTCATCCTTACTATCAAGTCCTGCTTGCATTTTCTGCATTGCTTGCATGAGTGTTTCAAAATTTGCTCCTTTCTCTTTTTCTTGCTGAAGCATTGGCTGTATTGTCCTCTGGCCTCCCGCAAGTGAGGGGGCGGAAGTTGATATAGAGCCAAGGGGGGCTGCTTTTCTACTCATAGTTAGCAAGTTTTAGAAGGTGTAAGATTGTAAGTACAATGCAAAATAAGCGTAAGAGACAGAAGAAGGGGGGAGAGTGGAGATCTGGCTTAAGAGAGAAGATGAAAAAAGGAGAGATAGTGAAAGAATAAAGAAAGAGGGAAAGAGAGAGAGAGAAAGAAAAATACTCTTCAGACTGTTTTGCTCAAAATTTAAGATGAACCATCTATTGATGCCCCAATGTCTTCAATGTCTTCAAAAAAATGCCAAAGAGAAGACAAATGGTATAAAAAGAAAACCCCAAAAAGGAAAAAGCAAGGGTGCTTCAAGCCACAAGAAAAGAAAAAAATATAAGTAGTCAAAAAGTCAAAAAGAATAATCATAAAAAGGAAAAAAGTCAATGTCAATATCTCCCCAGCAGAATGATATGAAAGTAATGTTGAAAAAAGAGAAAATGCCACCAAGCTAAAACAAATAGTCTTTTCAGACTCTTTCCCCCCCCCCCCCAAGATAAAAGTCTTTCCAAGGTCATTCTCAGCTCCTTCGCTGCTCTGTTATTTGGTCTAACAAAGCTCCAGACAAAGAAAAAACAGCAACTGTGTAATAAAAAGCTGTAAATAAAGCCTTTTACTTTTTAAAAGTCGAATGAATTACAGGGGAAATTTTGGTAACAATAGTTCAAGTCCGCTAGATGGCAGTATTAGCTTATAACTTGTGGCTTTGTTTACAGATTGCTAATTACTAATTGTTAAAATGCAACCAAAAAGCTAAAAGAAAACAAAAGACTGATCTTCAAAGCACTTTAGGTTTAAATTCAATGTCCCCACAAGGTTCAAAGTTAGAGATATCAACAACAAAAAGGAGAAAACAAAAAGCCGATTTGAATTACAAGAAAGTCCAGCCCGGTTTCCAAAGATAAAAAGAAAAACAGAAAAAGTAATCCTTCAATTGGCAAAGCTTATACCCGCCGCTTTTCTCACTAGTCAGCCTTATTTTAAACTAAGTTTCTAAATTTAGAGTGTTTTCTTTCCAACAAAAAAAGGTTTAAAACTCACACCAAATGACATGTTCTTATCCAGTCTCTTTAGGGCTATCCGCAGTTTCAGCAGCCTTGATGGCTGGTCCGGAAATAACTGGCAAATGGGGTTTTCCTAGGCCCCCAGAGACTTTGCGAACATCTCTGGGACCACTGGGTTTCCCCCTACCTTTCACTGTCTCTCCGGGACAGCTTGGGTCCAAAAAAGGACCGTCCAAATGACCCGATTTAGATGGTCTCTCAGGAACAGCCTGAAAGTCCGTCTTCACAGTGCTAAGCCCCGCCTTCCTCCCTCGCTAGTAACTTAAAGAACATGCATGAGCAACGGCTTAAAAACAACAAAATCATAGATCGGCTAATCAGAAGATATAGATTGGATACATCAGTGAAGCTGTAGAGATTGTAAAACAGCAGATAACAGCAACAGCTAGAAAAATTGAAAGATATGAGGCACGAATCATCCAATATAAACAAAATCAGCAATTTCGATCAGACCAACGGCATTTTTATCAAAGTCTTAATGTGAATGGTGACATCAAAAGTGAAAAACCAGAAAAGCAGGCCACAGTTCAATTCTGGAAAGAATTGTGGGAAAATGCAAAGGACTACAATAAGGAAGCAAAGTGGATACATGACTTTGAGAAAAGCATTGGCAACAAACAAATGCAAGTATTAGAAATAACAACTGAGATGGTCAAAAATAGAGTTAAAAAGTAAAGAATTGGACATCACCTGGAAAGGACCAATTACATGGTTTCTGGCTCAAATATCTGACCAGTTTACATGCAATATTGGCCAGGCAACTGAATGAAATTTTACAAAAGGGCCAAATTGATGAATGGTTGAAAACTGGAAAAACATACTTGATTCAGAAAGATGCAACTAAAGGAACAACACCTGAAAACTACAGACCAATAACATGCTTGCCAACAACCTTCAAATTACTCACCGGCATTATTGCAGATAACATGATGGATTATTTGGAAACAAACAACATCTTGTCAGTAGAGCAAAAAGGCAACAAAAGAAGGAGCAGGGGCACAAAAGATCAGCTTCTAATTGATAAAATGATATTAGAAAATTGTAAGAACAGAAAAACGAACTTGAATATGGTTTGGATTGATTACAAAAAAGCATTTGACTCACTGCCACATAGTTGGATCATAAAATGCTTAGAAACAACTGGCATTAGCAAAAATATTACATTCTTTACTGAAAAGGTAATGAAACAATGGAGAACTGAGTTGGCAGTAGGGAATGAGATCTACGGAATGGTTAATATCAAGCGAGGAATTTTCCAGGGTGATTCACTTTCACCTCTTCTCTTCAGCATCGCAATGATCCCACTATCAGTAATCTTAAAAAAAAAATGAAATTAGGCTACCAAACAGCCAAAGAAGCTGAAAAAATTTCGCATTTATTATATATGGATGATTTGAAACTCTATGGAAAGTCAGAAATAGAAATCCAATCATTGACAAACACAGCCCGAGTATTCAGCACCGATATTTCAATGCAGTTTGGCATGGAAAAATGTGCCACTGTATCCATAAAAAGGGGCAAAATCACTGCATGTGAGGGAATTGAAATGCCCAATGGCCAACTAATTAAATGCAACAAAAATGAAGCCTACAAATACTTAGGCATTCTGCAGTTGGATAACATCAAGCATGGAGAAGTAAAAAGTATTGTCAGACGAGAGTACACCAACAGAGTTAGGACAATTTTGAAATCTAAATTGAATGGTGGAAATACAATCAAGGCCATAAATACCTGGGCAATACCAGTTATAAGATACACAGCTGGTATAGTTAACTGGACACAAGCTGGTTTGCACATTTTGGACCGAAAAACCAGGAAACTAATGACAATGCACTACAGTTTACATCCATGTGGTGATACTGGTAGACTATACCTGCCCCGAAAATCAGGGGGCAGAGGATTATTACAAGTGAAGCAAACAGTTGAAGAAGAAAAACATGCACTGGCTGATTATTTAAAAGAAAGTCAAGAACATCTATTAATCAAAGTAAAGAACAAAAATCTACTGAAGGCCCAACAGATGAAGCAAGAATACAGAAAAGATGTGATAAAATCAAGAATGGAGAGTTGGCAGAACAAAGCACTGCATGGCCAATTTCTGGAAAAAATAAAAGATAAAGTGGACAGTGAACAAACTTGGTTATGGTTAATAACAGGTACATTAAAGAAAGAAACAAAGTTACTAATCCTAGCTGCGCAAGAACAAGCTATCCGCACAAATGCCATTAAGGCCAAAATCGAAAAATCCTCTGATGATGCCAAATGCAGACTTTGCAAAGAAGCTGATGAAACTGTTGATCACATACTCAGCTGCTGTAAAAACAATCATGCAGACTGATTATAAATTGCGGCACAATTCAGTAGCACAAATGATCCATTGGAATTTGTGCAAAAATTATAATATTAAAACAGCAACAAACTGGTGGGAACATCAGCCTGAAAAAGTCACCGAAAATCAGATGGTCAAGATCTTGTGGGATTTCCGTATACAAACGGACAAAATACTGGTGCATTACACCAGACATCACACTGGTTGAGAAAAATAAGGTCACAATCATAGACATTGCAATACCAGGTGACAGCAGGGTCGCCGAGTAGGAACATGAAAAAATCGCAAAATATCAGGACTTAAAAATTGAAATTCAACGACTATGGCACAAACCAGCAGTGGTAATTCCAGTGGTAATTGGCACACTGGGTGCTATTCCAAAAGCACTGGAATTACATTTAAAACAGTTAAAAATTGACAAAATTACCATCAGTCAAATGCAAAAAGCCGCACTGCTTGGATCTGCATGCATATTACATAAATACGTTATGACGTCCTAGGCCCCTGGGTGGGGCCCGACTAGTAACCAATGCCAAATCCGGCAAAACAACTGGCCGCTGTGATACAATTGTATAATAATAATAAAATAATAAAATAAATAGTATAAAATAAATAAAATAATAAAATAAAATAAAATAATGAAATAAAATGAAATAATAAAATAAATAATAAAATAAAATCACTGGTCAAAGTAAAACAAGTATCCTTTGTTCATTCTAGATGCTCTTGTAGCATATTCTACAAGTTTAGGAGGACCACTCATGTTACAGAGTAATCCTTCAAGAGGAACAGATCTTGCCAAGAAAATCTACCATGGCTGACGTTTCAGGAAAACCTAGATATTTACTGCTAATGAGCAATTCTCATTTGCTAAAGTTTACATTGAACTTAGTTCTCCACATTCCTTAACTTACATGGACAACTGTTCAAGGCATTCATAACATTTTTTGGCTGGTGTGGCACTATATAGATAAATGCCAAAAATATTCAAAAAATGATAAGTGATCTCTGCCAGTCTTTGAATATAGGTGTTGAATAGCATGGGGAAATGCCCTAAGCCATGTAGAACTCCCATAGTGTAGAAGCCATAGGCAAAATTGGTGCTTCATCATTACTACTGATTGAAACTGTCCACTTAGGTAGGGACAGAACGAATAAACACAGCGTCCTCTTCCTGCTACTTGATAATAGCCAGCATGTAACTTCATTAACTGCTGTAGATCAAACAAGAATGATTCCATCTCCACTATTATTCCTGAACACATTGAGACAAGACTTCCATTTCCATGGCAGTACATTTTCTATCATTAATTTATTTTCTTTATTTGTTCTAGCCCTAGATCTTGTTTTCAAGATCACCAATTAATTTCATTTCATCTATGAACATCTTTCTCTCCCTCTTCTTTTCTAATTTGCTTTCATAGCATTGTTTCTCTGATTTGTGCTTCCTTTACATACATCCTTTATATATAACTTCAATTTTTACATGAGCTATGGTATTATAAGTATACAAAAATGAATATTTTCTAGAATAATGAAAATGAAATCATTCATATTTTGAGCTGTAAATTTTGGAAGGCAACTTAAAATGATACATAGATCTGACTGTACCGATTGCCTCCTACTCTTCATTTTTTTTGCCTGCATAAAAGAGGTACTATATTTCATTATACCTGATTCTACTTTTGTTTATGTTCAATGCCTGTAAATAACACTGGGAAACAAATATTTTTATTCCTGAATATTTTGGGATATATCTTATAGATTTTTGGCTGTTAATCATGAAAATAACCTGTTATTTGACCTATTACATACATTTTAATAGACATAATCTGTTTTTACACAATAGCATTATATATACTTCGGTATGTTATGTCAGTGTATAAGAATTTATGAACTGAAATAGACATAGCAACAAGTCTATGAGAACTGTTTGGTGACTGAGACACAGGATTTGCGGTGAGCCATTTGAGATGGCTTGGAACCTGGGCGTGGCTTAGCTTAACTGTTCTGTGCTGTGAGAGTTCATTTGTCTTTGCTTGACAGCCCTTGTTTGTTCTTATTCTCTCTACCATGTTGCAAGAGCTGCATGGGTATTATATGTATGCATCATGTTTTATATTATTGTATATAAATAAGTTTCTTCTATATAATGAATCCTGATGAATTATTTGCTTGTGTGCTGGCTGGATCACTACAAACTCTGACAGGTTATGGGCCCAGAGCACACCCAGCCTGTTCAAGCACACAGTAAGAGTGAACTGTAATTAAGTTGAGGGACAGCCTGTGTTACAAGAAAAAGAGAATAAGGCTGGGAAGACTTGCACAATTGCTGTTGATTTCAAGGACAGCTCCCTGCCTCAATTGGGACAGAAGAATTATATTATTTGGGCTGCAAAAATGGAATACTTCCTGAAGGCTAAGGAGTTCTGGGATATTGTTATTAATCCACCCTAGGGACCATTAGCAGCTGCAGATCAATGGCACATGATAAGGCACTGGCATACATCATTTTAAGTTTAGAAGATGAACAATTTTTGAATGTAACTGATTTAAAAACTGCAAAGGAGGTTTGGCTGAAATGGAGAAATATGCATGTGACTGCATCAGCATGCAATATTGTGCAACTATCGAGACAATTGTACAGAGTTACTACCAATGTTCCCTCTAATTTTTTTTCAGTGTGAGCAGAAAAGTATAGTGTTTGAGCAGCATATTTTCATGCCTGAGCACCTGAATTTTTTTCACAGATGTCACCTAAGACAACAACGAAATCAGTGTTATTTGAAACTCAAAGTTATGTTTATTCAAGGTACCCGCTTAATTAAAAGTGTCATATAATATCAGTATCACTTAACAACGGTCCTGCTTAGCAACCAAAATGTTGGCTCAGAAACTCTGGCATTGAAGCACGCAAGTCTTAAAGCTGTCAAGTTACAAGACCCTTGCAGCCCTAACCCTTTAGGAAAAAAAAACCCCAGGGGTCTTCAAACCTGACAGCTTTAAGCCTTGCTGACTTCAACTCCCAGAATTTCTCCTCCAGTCATGTTGCAGCAACGTCATCTGCGTGGATCTGCTCCATCTTTGGTTTTTTTCACAGGAGGCAGGGCTGCTGCTGAAGATGCCAACGAGCCCCCACTGCCACTAGAATATGCATTTGTTTAGCATGACATAGAATAGTCTTTCAACCAGAAGTATGGAATAAAAGAGAGACTGATAAATATTAAAAAAAATAAAACCAAAAAGCAGCTATTTATTTGAGTTCTAGATAAACATTTAGTTCAGATTTAATAGCGTTTTAGAGATGTGGCTGTCAGCTATTTGTGTATGTATGTTATTATTATGGAAGGTTAGATGAGATTTCACCAACATTATTCACTGCTGATTAATGCATTCATTCTAATAATCGAGTCTGACTCTGAATTACAAATCTATGTCTGAAGAATCTGGGTTAAGTTTTGGATTGGAAATTTGGGGAACATGAAAGTTTATGCATATTTTTTGTAATTTTTTCATTGGGTCTTAATAATGATTTTATTCATTTGGGATATGGGGGTCTTTTTTCATAGGCTTAACACAGCTCTAATTTTGTCATTAGGAGCAATGTAACATTGGCCACTAATGTATTGTATACAGGTTGCCTTAGAAGGTAAATACCTTTTGTATAGTAGGAACTTAAGATAGGCAGACTTCATACAGATAAACAATTGAGAAATATTGTTCTTTTTAAAAAGCAGTGTTAATTGCTGCACCTTTCTCATTTTAAGTATATTAGCTCAAGTTCATGTTAGGAAAAACTTTCAGTCTTAAAGGTTTGGTGAGGAGAAATCCAAAAATTCTTTTAAAGAATTTAAATTAAATTTGAGGCTGCCTCTGCTTTTGCTCTCCCTCCCTCAGATGTGCAGCAGTGGCAGTGGCAGCTCTCAGCCTACGGTGGCAGCGTCACGCAGGCTGTGGAAGGAGGAGGAGGAAGAGGAGGAGGGAACCAAAGAGAGGCTTTTACCAGGCCTGCGCCCCACAGCCAAGACCGTCCTTGCGCCTCAAGCCGCGTTTCTTCCTGCAAAGCCCTTCGGGCAACCCAAGAGTTCCACCTGACGCCTGAAGGGCTTTGCAGGAAGAAACGTACATTGTTTCAGCTGTTTTTGAATGCAAACCAGAACAGGGATTACGTATGGGAGCCCTTAAAATCTGTTTGATTTCTGGGGAAAAAACAAATACCATTTTAGAAGAAGCCAGGAAGATAAATTCCTGAGGTGGGGGTCCAAGGATCAGAGAGAGAAAACACAACAGACAGGATATCTGCAGAGACCAGAGCAATGGAAGAGATTGGATTACAGCCCAGAAAAGAATTTCTAAGAAGAAAGAGTAGGAACAACAGCAGTGTTTCATGTGTGGTGACTCATTTTAAAAAAGACTGTTTACAAGGAAGAAAAACAACAGATGGACAACCTTCTTTTGCAAAAGTTAGCCATTGTAATAGCAGAGACAAATGATTAATAGACAGTGGGGCTAGTCAAAAATTGTTAATAATTCTAAATTGTTTTTCAGAATGGATCAAGCTGGAGGAGATGCAGTAGCCTTGGTGAATGGCCAGAAGGCTAAAGTCATAGGAAAAGGAAGTATGCTGATTCCATGTTTGGAAGGAAAAGTTTAGTAACATATTATGTGTTAATATGCATGTAGTTTCCACCAAGGTCTGCTGCTACCAGCAGGAACACATTTAAATCTGATTAGCCAAAGGCTGCTGCCGGACAGGACCTTTGCTGGATTGTAGAGAGCAGCTACTGAATTAAGAGCTGTTGTTACTGAGCCTGAGTCTACCTTCTCTGTTCACCTGATCTAATACTGGTGACCAGGGTGGGATTGGAAGATAACTAGGCACCGAAGAGCAGAAACAATCCAGCAAGTAATCCAGCCCGGAGTGAAGCAGGGCAGCGAGCAGCCATCTCAAGTGACAAATTTGAATCGACTTCAACCAAGACAAGATGACTATGCACACCCCACCAGCTCCGTATGACCCAGTCACCAAACACTGGGAGTATTACATGATGAGGTTCAACTGCTTCCTCGAAGCCAATGACCTCCTGGACTGTCCGAAGGCTGGAAGAAGGCGATGTTTCTAAGCTACTGCAGACCATAGGTGTTCAAAATGGCAAAGGACTTATCTGAGCCAACACTACTCCATTCAGTCGCTTGGTCGGTGCTATAACAGATGCTGCAAATGCACTATGTTCCCAGACTGTCTAAATATGTGCGAATTCAACCTCCGAAACCAGAAGGAAGGTGAAGGGTTACCACCCTTCGAAAGGCTGTCGCATACTGCAATTTCAGAGACCTGGATAAGCTCCTCCTAGACTGCATTATATGTGGTAATCGGGGCGTTAACTTACAAAGGAGGCTGATGGCCAAAACCAATCTTACTCTCCCTAGCAAAAGCCGCGGGCTGGCGGAGAAGGCGGCCTAGCTTTTGCAAGGGAAGGCCTTATGGCCTTCCCTAGCGAAAGCTGAAGGCTGGCAGCGAAGATGGCCTAGCTTTCGCAAGGGAAGGCCTTCAGGCCTTCCCTAGTGAAAGCCACGGGCTGGCGGAGAAGGCCACCTAGCTTTTCCCCTGACCCCCCTCCAGCCTCGCCTGGCTGGCTAAGCCTGCCAGGTGACCTGCTTAGTAGCTTACCTGTTCCTGCTGCCTCTCTGCCTGCCTGCTCCCTCTTGCTTCCATCCATCATGACGAGGATCCATTGCATCAGAGTGCTGCTGATTCTGCCTGCTGGTAAGTGACCCGGGGTTTTTTCTTTTATTTTTTAATGAATTTTAAAATAATATTTTATTTATTGTGCATAGATTTTTTAAAAATAGTTTTACTTAAAAGTATTGAGTATAGAATATTTTAAAATGTTTTACTTCAATTTATTTTGTGTGGATTCTT
Source organism: Thamnophis sirtalis (assembly GCF_051295495.1). Taxonomy (NCBI): domain Eukaryota; kingdom Metazoa; phylum Chordata; class Lepidosauria; order Squamata; family Natricidae; genus Thamnophis; species Thamnophis sirtalis. The sequence continues at coordinate 33,334,637 of NW_028261390.1, read as the reverse complement.
TTTTTAAATTGTTTTAGACTATTTAAAAAAAGATTCTATCCAAAATAAATTAAAATAAACCATTTTTAAAAATTGTATACTCAATACTTTGAAATGTAATGTTTAAAATAGTTTTACTTAAAAGTATTGAGTGTAGAATATTTTAAAATGGTTTACTTCAATTTATTGTGTGTGGATTAGTTTGAAATCGTTACAGTATAAATTATTGCTTCTGGATTGGAATAATGGTTACAGTATACTATGGCTGGTACAATACCTTTAAATAGTTACAGTATAAATTATTGCTGGTGGAATACTTAACAATGGTTTTTTAAGGATTTCTTTTATTTATAGTAGTGACGTGCAGTGAAACTTCTGGCTGGTGAGGCAAAAAGAAAGAAAGCGGCTCCCCCCCCCCCCGCAGCAGGCTGGAGCGAGAGCCGCAGAGGCGAAAGGCGAAGAGAGGGGGGGTGTTTGCATCCCTGGTTCTGTCTCCCAACAGTCTCAGGAGGAAATGGCGAAGAGGGGTGGGGGGGTGTTCCAAGAGGCCCCCTCCCCTTTTGGCACTCCGCGAGGCCTGCTGGAGCTCTGGGAGAAAGCGGCAGGAGCGGAATGCTGGCCTCCGCTCCAGAGAAGCCAGCTGCGAGCGAGTCTCCACGAGCCCCGCTTCCCTCCCTGGACTTTCCGGCAATAGAGGACAGCATTCCGCTCCTGCTGCTTTCTCCCAGATCTCCGGGAACACCCCCCCTACCCCTCTTCGCCATTTCCTCCTGGGGCTGCTGGGAGATGGAACCAGGGCTGCAAACACCCCCCCACCCTTCTTCGCCTTTCACCTCCGCGGTTCCTCCTCGCCCCCACCTCCTCCATCCCCAAGTCTGTGTCCGCCAGGCGTCTCATGTTTATGCCCGCCATAAACACAAGACGCCTGGCAGACACAGCGGAAGGGACGGAGGAGGCGGAGGGGGCGAGGTGGCAGCCAGCGAAGAAAGGGGAGAGGAGGAAGAGAAAAGGAAGAGGGGAGCAGGATGGGGGGAGAGGGCTGCCCCTCTCTTCTCAAACAAACAAGGCTCCCCTCTCTGCATCTGCTCCTTCCCTCTCTTCTCAAGCAAACTCTCACTCAAATTGAGAGAGAGTTTGTTTGAGTGAAGTTAAGAAAGAAACACACATACACAGAGAGAGAGAGAGACAGTAAAAACAAATGACAATTACTTAAATTACAAATAAATTGAATTCCTCCCCCCTGCCCCCTCCCTCTGACCAACATACCTTCCAGCTATGCCAAAATTCCAGATTCGGTCTAGCTAGGCTCCAGGGCCGGGCAGGCTAGGATAGTGGCTCCTAGAGCCACCACATGCCCTCTGCAGGAGGAGGCCCGAGAACTATGGGCCTCATTTGCATACTATTTTTTTGCTTTTTAACCCTTGGTTAACCCTTAAAAGGCAAAAAAATCCTTATGCTAAGGAGGCCCCGAGTTCTCTGGCCTCCTCCTATACTTAAACACTATGTACACTCCAAATCACTGTGAGTTGAAGTCTGGTAGCAACTAGCTTGGCCTTAATTATTTTAGAAAAAATCTTTAAAATTCTTTCCTTTTCCTGAGGAGACTGGTGAGGCCCCGCCTCCCCTGCCTCTAGTGAGTGCACATCCCTGATTTATAGAATATCTTTTTTTAATTATTTTTGGGGAATTTTATTTTTTAATTGTTTATAAAATATATTTACTACAAGAAATGTTGTTCTTTTTTGTAAATGTTTTCTTTGTGATGCAATATGTTGCTTTTAAGTGTTCAGACCAGGTTTATGTATCTCAAAGTGGCTGCTTTTCTATGGGCAGGCCAGGTTGGTGCAAGGCAGCTTTGCCAGATTTAGTGTGTTTCACCCTCGTTGTTTAGGTAATTCTGAGGTGGTTGATAGTTCTGTGAGCACCTGTCCTTTATAATTTCCCACAATGCCTTGATGGTTTTTATTCCAGTGACTTTGTCTTTCTTGTCCTTAGGCTTAGGGAAAAAAACTGGTTTCATTGGCAGTCTTTTTTTTTGGGGGGGGGGGGGGATTCTTATTTTTTGGGTGTTTTCCTGGCACTGTCATAGTTTGTGTGTGGGTGTGGGTGGGTGTGTAATGTCCCACAGTTATCTACGCATTAATAAGGATCTAGTAATATTTCCTTATACATTTTAGGGACCTTTCCTTACATAATTGGTGTTTTCTTTCATACTTTTGGATTTCTAATTTCTGTGTCCATTAGTTGGCAATTGCTAAAACCAATCCCACGTGAAAAAGTATTCAAAGCCTTCTTGATTTTAATTGTCAATTTATTTATTCCTGCACATTGTAATATTTATTCATTTACATATCTCTGTTTTTCCACTGTTGTGCAAACACAATTCAAGCAGCTGATAACATGTGTAAAATTAAATATATATTATACTACCTTTCAAATAGCCAACAAAATATTTCTGGTTTTAATTCCATATCTTGCTTTACGATTGCTTCTAACCACTAACTTCTGAATAGCAACTAATGGCAACTAATTCTCAATAATAGATGCTAGCTTTAACATGTATTCCATTATCAAAAATCATCTTCTGATTTTAGACGATAAAATAAAATTTACTTTTCCAACTAACCATAATAAAATGCTATACAAACTATACAACCTTATTCAAAGTCATTTGTTTTTATTCATTTGCAAATCAGAATTCCTTACCCACAGTTTCCATTTGTTTTCAGGTTAACTATGGGACAGGAGGGTAGAGTCCCAGTAAACATTCAAGTATTAAGGGGTATTATTGCATCTGCAGAATTGCGCCCAGCCGCCCTGTTTAGGATAGCCCGTTCCCTCTTGAAAGGGAGGGATGCGGACGAACCACTACAGGATAGAGCTGAGGAATTTGTTCAGTTTCTGTCAGATAAAATCACTCGGATTCGGACGGACTTGGACTCTACTTGGACAGTACCAGCCAAAGTGCCAAGGGAAGGTCCTGATCGGATTTTATGGAGCGAGTTTCAACTTGTCGCTCCTGAGGAAGTGGACAAGGCCATGGGAGCGGTGAGTGCCTCCACCTGTTTACTGGACCCGTATCCCTCCTGGTTTTGTCCAGCAGGGAGGTGACACGTGGCTGGCTCCAGAGGAGCCCCTCTTTGGGGGGATCCTTCCCACACCCCCTAAAGGATGCGGTGGTGAGACCCCTCCTTAAGAAACCTTCCCTGGATCCAGCCATTTTGAACAACTATCGCCCAGTCTCCAACCTCCCCTTCGTGGGAAAGGTTGTTGAGAAGGTGGTGGCCTTTCAACTCCGACGGACCTTGGATGAAACAGATTATCTGGATCCCTTTCAGTCGGGTTTCAGGCCTGGTTACGGCACCAAAACTGCTTTGGTCGCGCTGATCGATGATCTCTGGCGGGCCAGGGATAGAGGATATTCCTCTATCCTAGTGCTTCTTGACCTCTCAGCGGCCTTCAATACCATCGACCATGGTATCCTTCTGCGACGGTTACAGGAGGTGAGAGTGGGAAGCACTGTCTTAAGGTGGTTCTCCTCCTACCTCTCGGACAGGTCGCAGTTGGTGTTGGTTGGGGGACAGAGATCGACCCCTAGGCCCCTCAAATATGGGGTGCTGCAGGGTTCGGTCCTGTCCCCCCTCCTATTCAATATCTACATGAAGCCGCTGGGTGAGCTCATACGCCAGCCCGGGATCAAATATCATCAATATATGGACGATACTCAATTGTATCTGTCCGCCCCGTGCCAACTCAGCGAAGCAGTTGAAATGATGTGCCAGTGCCTGGAGGCTGTCAGGGTCTGGATGGGAGTGAACAAGCTTGCACTCAATCCAGACAAGACCGAGTGGCTATTGATGTTGCCTCCCAAGGATGGTCCAGACATTCCACCTCTTAGCCTGGGGGGTGAAATTATACACCCCTCGGAGAGGGTCCGCAATTTGTGTGTCCTCCTGGATCCACAGCTGACATTAGAACACCATTTGTCGGCTGTGACCAGGGGGGGCCTTTGCCCAGGTTCGCCTGGTGCACCAGTTGCGGCCCTATCTGGACCGGGAGGCACTTCGAATGGTCACTCATGCCCTCGTTACCTCAAGACTGGATTACTGTAACGCACTCTATATGGGGCTGCCCCTGAAGAGTGTTCGAAGACTGCAGCTGGTCCTGAATGCAGCCGTGCGAGCGATAATGGGTGTACCTAGATACACCCATGTTACACCTATCCTCCGTGAGCTGCACTGGCTTCCCATTGGTCTCCGGACCCACTTCAAAGTGCTAGTTGTTACTTTTAAAGCCCTACATGGTATTGGACCTGGTTACCTGAGAGACCGCCTCCTGCCATTCACCTCCCAATGACCAATAAGATCACACAGGTTGGGCCTCCTCCAGGTGCCGTTGACCGGACAATGCTGGCTGGCGGCTCCCTGAGGGAGGGCCTTCTCTGTAGCTGCACCGGCCTTGTGGAACAAGCTACCCGCAGAGATCCGGACCCTTACCACTCTCCCGGCCTTCCGTAAAGTGACCAAGACCTGGCTGTTCCGGCAGGCCTGGGGCTGCTGATTAATATCCAGTCCCACTTGATTGAATGGATGATATATTAATTTTAATAACTGTATTTTTAAAATTTTATATGTTTTTACTTTTGTTGTGAGCTGCCCAGAGTCCCAAGGGAGTGGGCAGCATACAAATCTTATTAAAGTTGAAAGTTGAAGGGTAGGGGAAGCTATATCTCTTGGATGTGTGATATTTTCTTCACCACATGATTGACATGAAAATTCAGTAAACACACACACACACACACACACCATTGTGGCAATGATATATAACAGATAGGATGAATTAAAAATCATTCAGACTGAAATTAATTATCAGATGTCCAGTGTTCAGAAAGAAAGGGCAAAGAAAAACCTTTCAATGAAGAATATCGCAAAACTAAGGACAATAGCAAGAAAAAAACCCAGTGAGTAATATCTTTACGAAAATCACAAAAATTTTAAAAAAATTGCTGGTAAGATAGGACTACAAAGAGTAAAAATAAAGACTACAGAAATAATTATAGAAGAGGTTCAATAGAAACAAAAGAGGTTAAAAGATGGATAAACCATTGTGAAACCATTTATAATTAGAATTGTAGAATGACAGAAACATTAGCATAGAAATTAATTCAGGAATGAACTACTGTGGAAACTGAGGTACAACAGACTGTTGGCCAGCTGTCAAGTAGGAAAGCACCAGGCTCAGACAAAATGCCAACTGAACTATTTAAAACTGCACAGAAGAGGTGTTAAAACACTAATAGTCACATTCAACAAATATGAAATAGGATTTTATTGCCTATGGATTGGAAAGGACAGGTGATGATTTCTACTCTGTTCTGAAGAAAGGAGAAAGAAATGGATATGTAAATTATCAAGCCATCATACTTATTAAGCACAGAGGAGTTTTGCTTAATATTTTACAAAGTGTCAGCAGCACTTCATTCAGTAATCAGGAAAGAAAACCACTGGACTCCATTTGGATTGAAATCAAGTGTACTTTTACTAATTATAAATGAACAGTTGCAAAGCTAAGCTAAGTCTGGTTAATTAGGCGCGAAAGCGAATAATATATTGTATAATTCATTCCCCTCCCCTTGGCATCCCCATGCACAGTCCAATCATAATTCTCCCAAATTGGCGGGAAACACTCCTCCTCCACATGCGCAGTAAGGTGGTCAGTTCAGTGTCTAGAAACTTCCTCCAGCACAGCAATGATTCCCCTCCCAAATACCATGCCCCCCCTCCCCGTTTCAATGGCAGCCAAAGCAGTAGCAAGGCAGAGGCTGACACAAAGAAGAATAGAGTCACACATAGAGAGAGTTGCCAGAGAACAAGCACATTTTATAAAAGATAGTATGATATGAGGTTAGATAGATAATATAAGGTAGAACAAGAAATAAGAGATAATATAAGATTGGGTAGAAAAGGAAAATGGAAAAGGGTGGAAAACTAATTAGAAGGTTTACTTTTGATTTAGTGACTACAGTAAAATCTTTTGTTATATTGATTATGCCAGAATATAGAACATATTAAGTTTAATGGATGTTCAGGAATACCTGCTTATCCTTTTGAAAAGATATTGCAATCAGCAAAGAGCTGCTCCAGGAACTGATTTTGAACTGAATAATTCAAAATAAGAAAGGGAGAGACAAGAATATCTTGTTCCCATAACAAGATATTTTTTGCTATAACTTATACAGCAAAAAAAATATTAAGATTGATAGTATGGTATATAATTCAAAATGGAAGTTAAAACACTAGGAAGCAGATGACAGTACTTTATTTTACAAACTTAATAAACTCCATTATTAAACTAAAAATGGAAGATGAAAACATCTGGGTTAATCTTAAAGGTAATATCAACCAGGACAGGGACGTGCAGTCAGGGGAGGCAGGAGAGGCAGGCCATCATGAAAAGAAAAATAAAAATAAAGGAAAAAGGCTGAGGTAGTTGCTGCCAGAGTCACAGTGGATGACTCTGCTTAGTGCTTAACTGTTGAAAAAAGCCTGTAAAAAAGAGAACCACGTGCCTCATTTAGTCTATCTTTATGATCATTCGAGCAGAGTTAAGCAAGGGTTAAAAGCTGAAAAATTCTTTATGTAGATGAGGCACATGGTTCTCTTGCCTCCTCCTGTAGAGGGCACTTTTTTTAGAGGCTTTTTTAAACAGTTAAGCAGAGTCATCCATTGGAGACTCTGGCAGCAGCTAACCCAGACTGACCTCAGCAGCTCTTGCCTTTTTCCTTTTACATTTTTACATTTTCATCATGGCAGACAAGAGCAGAGTTGAAATCCTCTGTGAAACAGCTGGAAAAGGTATGTGGGTCGGAGGGAGGGGGAGGAATTCAAAATTAATGTAATTTGTAAGTAATTGTATTATTGTAAGTAATTTGTTTGTGTGTTTGTGTGTGTGTTTTACCCGCCTCTGCTGGCATGCGGGCTGGCACTTTTTTTATGTCGGACATAGCGGCAGGGCTTTTGAACATAGCAGCAGGGCTTTTGGACATAGCGGCAGGGCAGCTTTTGCCTCTAGCGCCAGGATGGCTTTTGCCCGCTTTCAAGAAAGCTTCTGCTGGATTGGGCACCTCCTGGGCTAACGCGAAATGACATTTTTTTTGCAATGACATTTTTTTTGCTCCCCTCTGCAATCCAAAACTGCGGCCGAAATGACCGTTTTGTCTGAAACCAGCTGTTCATTGCAGCCTGACTCACATCCCCCTCCCTCCCCCCAGCTGTTCATGCTTGCAGATCCAGGGCAATGACTACTTGGAAGACTGATCACCAAGGGTGGGAGGGAGGATCATGGCGCCCTGCTTGTCCTACATAGCGAGGGTTGTTGTAAAAGAGGTTTGCACACTGGCAGACCAGCAAGGACCTGGGGGCGGGGGGAGTGACCATCTTTCCCATCCGAGCCCCACAGACATCATCAACCCCAGGCCGGGCTCTGGGGAGCTGAGCGGGATCCCCCGGGGAGACTCTTTGTCCACGGTGTGCCTTGACGCAGAGGGGAGCAACAAGGCAAGAAAGCAAGGGCGCTCCCAGGCAGTCGAAGCAGACAGGCGGTGCAGAGGGGGTGCTCCGGAGCATCGCCCCTGGCTGGCTGGCTGGCTGCCTCCTGCTCCCGCCGCCTGTCACTTCCCCTGCTTTGCGCCGCCCACCCGCCCACGATCCAGTTCCAGGTCAGCGCCATCCCTGCCCAATGGGGCTCCATGATTGCATCCAGGCAGGCAAGCAGCAGTGGCCAAGCAGACAGAGCGCAGTACTTGAGCCACCCGATGGATGGACGGGTAAGCCAACTCTGGAGTCTTCCTCTTCTTCCCCCCTCCTCCTCCTCCTCTTCCTCCAGTCCCTTCCACATTCCCGCATCCCCTCCATGCCTCTCATGACCCACGCAGGGGTTCCCCGGCCGCCCCCGACCCTTCCTTCCTGGGGCCTGCAGGGTTTCCCCACAAAGCTTCCAGGGAAAGCTTTCTTGAAAGTGGGCAAAAGCTGCCCTGCCAGCCCAGTGCTAAAGGCAAAAGCCGGCCTGACGCTATGTCCGACATAGTGGCGGGGCGGTGGGCGGCTTTTGCCCGCTTGCCTCACCAGCCATAAACCTCACCGCATGTCACTGAACTAGGATGCTTAATGAACTTACAGTTAATAGAGAAAAAGTAAATATAGATGATTGCTTTGTTTTTTATGGGACTCAAGAGTAGATAGATTGTATTCTGTAAAGAAGAAATTAATCCTAGGGTCAAAGGCAATGAGAAATTTAGGAAACATATATAAAATAGGCATATTTGTAACAACAAAGCACAGAATGTTCTTTTCATAGTATTAAATACAGCTATGAGAAAGCATGAGAGAGTAAAGGAGTCTTTAAATTATGGATTTGCAGACAGTTACTAAGAGTACAAAGAACTTCAAAAAAGACCAAATCAATCTCTCCTAGAGAAAATAATGACTGGTCTTTGAGGCAATAACCTGCAAATACAAATCAACATATTTAGGGTGTATGATACAAGCAAATGATGGTCTAGAAAAGTCAACATCTGGTGAGTTTGAAGAAAATGGAAGAAGAAAGGAAACAAAGAACATGGATATTAAAATAAATTGTCCTTTGAAGAGCAACAAATGATAACCAGAGATAGATTAACTTGAAAGATATTTGTTCATAGTCCCAGGAATCAGGCACACTGTATTTTGTGATACCTATTATTACTGAAATATGTCATTAAAAAAAATCAGCTGCACTTTCATCAATTTAAAATCTATCTCCTTTAGAACAAGTATTGTATTATAAATTCAATTCTCCCTTTCAATCCAATCTTCCTCATAGTCCAGTTTTTAAAAGTATAGTTATGGGAGTTAAAGAATCATGAAAATAACAGCCTCAAAACCCTTTGGTAATTTTGAAATGTCTTTTGTGGCAACTCTACTTGTAAAGTATTCAGAATTTGATCATTATGGAATAGACTTGAATGTTCAAAGTAGTGGACTATAGTATATATTTGCTATAATAGGTAGGGCTGAAAAATTTGCTTCATTTATCCATGAATGCTCCATCTAACTTTACGTATATAACTCTCTTCATAAAATTAAATGACCCATTAAGCTTTCTCCTTCACAGATGCACATGTAACTTTACAGTATGTACTTGTAGATTTTATTCACCTTTTGAAATGACTGGAAACTGGTTTATAAATAAGAAAGTTGTCCCTTGTCCAGTTGATTCTGGATGCCTAAATATAAATTATCTACTTGAAAATTGTGGTAGCCATACTGAACCACAAGCGGAAAAAAATAATGAGACCAATAGTTGTTTTTTTTTTGTTGTTTTTTAAATTATTTTTATTTTTTGTTACATAGACAACAATGGGAAAGGGAGAGGATGGAAAGAAAAAAAAAGGGGGGGGAGGGAAAACCCATCTTCACATACAATATATCGTTTAATCACAGGTGCATCCCTACTAAGTTTATACATCCCGTATCTCTCTATTGTATATTTAATAAGCACCACAATAAGCTAGGGTTTAAAAAACAAAAAACAACAAAATAAAACAAGGGAGAGAGGGGAAAAAAAGGGTGGGGGAAGGGGGGGAGGCCAAAAAGGACAAAAAAAAGGTCCAAGAAGGAAAGGGGGAAAAAAGGGTGGGGGGAGGGGGGAGGCCAAAAAGGACAAAAAAAGGTCCAAGAAGGAAAGGGAAAAAAACAAAAAACAAAAAGAAAAAGAAAAAAGAAAAAAAACCATCATCACATGCAGCATGTCGTTTGATTACAGTTGTTTTAACATCTACATCTTCAAATAATGTTTACCATCTCAGATATTTCCTCTAATGTAACTAAAGGTCTCATTTTCCTTCTACCATATATATTCAGTTAACATTAGCATTGTTTTCCCCCAGAGAATATACTTCTATTCATTGTTAATCTTGCATTTCATACCTTCAAACAGAGATCTTATTCCTTCATTGTTCAACAAGGCATCGCTGCCTATATATACCAGTTTTCATTTGTTCCCCTATTAGAATTGCCTTATCAGCAGCGAAATATCATTATAATAAATTCTTAACCTTATACATTATATCACCAGACCTTATATTAGTACTTCCTTATATCATTGTTGAATTATTTCACAGCATAATTATATCATCATTTACTTTTTCCAATTAAGACATAAGTGTATCATTTTTCATTTCCAAAATTTTGTTTTTTTTTCCCTTAGCCATTGATAAAACAAGTCCCATATCTTATAAAATTGTTCATCCTCTTGCTCTCTAATTTCAAATGTCAATTTACTCATTTCAGCACAGTCCATTATTTTTCGAATGGTTTCTTCCTCTTTTGGTATTGTTTCATTTTTCCAGTTTTTTGCAAATACAATTCTGGCTGCTGTTACAACATTTACAATCAAATATTTTAAGTCTTTGTTGTAGGTTTCTGGTAAAATTCCCAATAAAAAGACCTCTGGTTTAAAGTCTATTTGTTTGTGTATCATTTTCTCCAACCACATGTGGATTTTAGTCCAGTATCTTTTGGCTTCAGTGCAAGTCCACCACATGTGGTAGTATGAGCCAGGTATCTGGTGACATTTCCAACACTTTTCTGATTTGTTCTTGAACATTCTTGCGATTCTGGTCAGGGGTAGATGCCACCTGTAAAACATCTTATACAAGTTTTCTCTATATGCAGTAGACATTGTCATTTTGTAATTTTGAGACCACAATTTCTGCCAATTCTCTAACTCAATCCCATACTTAAAATTTTTCCCCCAAGTAATCATAGTTTCTTTAACTTGTTCTTCATGCAATTTAAACTCCAATAAATATCCATATAGTTTTTTAATTACTTTTTCATCGGTACCTGTTAGAATTTTGTCTAGCTCAGTCATTTTATTATAGAGACCTTTAGTTTTTCTATCTTCATTATATCTAGATTGTATCTGTACATATGGATACCAGTTCATTTCCATCCCTTCTTGCTTCAACTCTTGACTAGATTTGAGCTCACCCTCTGCATTCAATAATTCTATATATCTAACTGTTTGTTCCTTTTTATGTATTATCGGATACGAGAATGCTTCAATTGTTGATGTCCAGACTGGAATTTTTAAATAATGTAATTTTTTAATCTTTTCCCAATTTAACAACAACGCCTCCCTTATATAATGTCTTCTAAAATAACCATGTGGTTTAGTTCCCTTATACCATAAGAAAGCATGCCATCCCAACAGCAAATCGTGACCTTCTACGTTCAATAATCTAGAGTTTTTTAATGATATCCACTCCTTAATCCACATCAGGTTTGCTGCCTGATAGTATAACTCCCAATCGGGTAAACCAAAACCTCCTCTTGATCTAACATCTTGTAGTAATTTAAGCTTTATTCTAGCTTTTTTCCCTTGCCAAATAAATTTCAAAACTATTTTATTTAAGTCTAGAAAAAAATCCTTACCCAGTCTAATTGGGATTGTCTGAAACAGATATAGAATTCTAGGTAGAATGTTCATTTTAATTGTGGAAATTCTTCCCATCATTGATAAATGCAAGTTTCCCCATTTCTCCAAATCGATTGCTATTTGTCGTTTTAATCTGGTATAATTATCCTCTTTAAGAGTGCTACATCTAGGTGATAAATGTATCCCCAAATATTTAATCTTACTTGTGTTTTGAATCTGCAACATTTCTGACAACTGATCCTTTTGTGTAGCTGGGATATTCTTTGACATGATCTTTGTTTTATCTTTGTTTATTTTCAAGCCTGCTACTTCTCCATATTCCTCTATTCTTTCTAACAATTTGGGTGCAGTTTCTAATGGATCTTCAAGAATGAAAACTAAGTCGTCTGCGAACGCTTGCAGTTTATACTCTTCTCTCTTAATTTTCATTCCTCTTATTTCTTCTTCTTCTCTGATCTTTCTATTTAAGACCTCTAGTGTTAGGACAAAGAGTAACGGTGATAGTGGGCAGCCTTGTCTTGTACCTCTCTTTATTTCAATCGGTTCTGTTAGTTCTCCATTTACCATTATCTTTGCTGCTTGTTTCTGGTATATCGTTCGTATACTTTGAGTGAATTTCTTGCCAAAGTTCATCTGCTCCAGTTGCAAAAACATAAACTGCCAATTCACATTATCAAAGGCCTTCTGCACATCGAGGAACATCAGTGCCAATTGTTTTTCTGGGTGGGCCTCATAGTATTCCAAGGTATTCAAAATTATTCTCATATTGTCTTTGATTTGTCTTTTAGGTAAAAAGCCATTTTGATCTGAATGGATGAAGCCATTTAAGTATTTTTTAAGTCTCTCAGCTAGTATAGATGCAAATAGCTTGTAGTCTGAGTTTAATAAAGAAATTGGTCTATAATTCTTGATTTGTGTTGAATCAGTCTCTTCCTTGGGTAGTAATGTGATATACGCTTCTGACCATGACTTCGGTATTTGGTTCTCAGTCATCACTTCATTCATGACTTGTAAGAGTGGGAGGGTCAATATTTCTTCAAATGTTCTGTAGAATTCCACGGGTAGACCATCTGGTCCTGGGGCTTTCCCATTATTTTGTTTTTTAAGTGCCTCTGTTAGTTCCATCATTGTTATTTTTCTTTCTAACATTGTTCTAGTTTCATCTGGTACCTGGGGGAGATTGGCATCTTGTAGATACTTTTTGACTCGTCCCTCCTCCACCTTCTCTTGTTCATAGAGTTTAACGTAGTAATCATGTATAATATATTTTTTTGTGGTATTTCCATATTGAATTTCTCCTTGTTTATCTCTTAGTTGTAATATTTTCTTTGTTTCTCTCTCTTTTTTCATCTTATATGCTAACCACCTGCCTGGTTTGTTCGCATTTTCAAAATAATTCTGTTTGGCACCTCTAATTTTTTGTGCCAGTTCTTCCTTTTCTAATAGGTCCATTTTGTGTTTAATTATGTCCATCTTTATTTTAACATCTTTTTTTTGTGGTGCTCTCTGTAGGTCTCTTTCAAGTATTTTATAGTCATTGTCTAAGGCTTTATGCATTTGTCTTTTTTTTGAGTTTCTCTTCCTTGTGTAGTCTATTGTCAAACCTCTGATAACAGCCTTCATTGTGTCCCAGAGATTCTGCAATGACGTATCTTCTTTCCTATTTTCTTTAAAAAAAAGGACTAGCTCTTTTTCCATTTTTTGTACAAACTCTTTTTCTTTCAATATAGTGTTATTTAGTGTCCATCTAGATCTTGCCCTTTGTCCTTTCCATTTAATTAAAATTGGATTGTGGTCCGCCCAGGTGCTAGCTTCGATCTCAATTTCTTTTATGTTGGAGCTCAACTCCACTGAGACCCATATCATATCTATTCTAGAGAGTGAAGAATGTCTATTTGAGTAGAAAGTATATTGTTCTTTTTTAACGTTTCTTTCTCTCCATATATCTTTTAAATTTAGTTCATCTGTCATCCTAAAAAAGGATTTCGGCAGAGGCTTCCTATTTAATTTTTTTGTTTTATGTGTTTTATAGTCCATATTTTGATTCACAATGCCATTAAAGTCTCCCATCATACAAATATCAGCATAGTCTAGTTCCAAAACTTTTTTGTGTAGTTTTTTGTAGAATTCATCTTGTTTTTCATTAGGGGCATAGATTCCAATTAGGAGTGTCTTTTTGGTATCCATAATTTCCACCATCAAAATTCTTCCCTCTTCCTCTGCGTATACTACTTTTGTTGGGATGTTGCCTTTAATATAGAAGACCACTCCTCTTTTCTTACAATTTGCCAATGATGAAAACATTTTCCCAAGCTTTGGTTGAGTTAGTAAATGTTCATATTTCTTTTGAATATGTACTTCTTGCAGACAGATTATGTCAAGTTGTAACTTCTCTAATTTATGGAATACTTTCTTCCTTTTAGTTACCGAATTGAGTCCATTAATGTTAATTGTAATCATTTTTCTTTCTTCCATGTTTATACTTTATATACAGGGTTTATCGCTCTAGTGGATCTAAGTTCTCGTTTTTCTTTGCGGCTCCCATTCCCTATCTCCCCTTCTTTCTCACTTCCACCTACTGCTCCTTCTATTTTTTCGGTCGCGATTACAGGTGGTTCCAGTATTTGTATCACTGCATCGTCTTTCCCAGCTTTCTCCGCCGTTTCTCTAAAGTATTCTTCGTAGAAAGCTTCTGCCTTCTCAGTTGTATCTATCCTGTGTCTTTGTCCTTGCCAAGTACATAATAAACCTTCCGGTATGAGCCATCTGTAGTTAACACCTTTTTTTATCAATACCTTGGTCAGAAATTGGTATTCTCTTCTCCTCTCTCTCACCTCTCTTGGAATTTGTTTGAGTACTACAATCTCCTTTCAAAAGGGCTAAAAGGCAACGAAGAAAAACAAACCCAAAAAAAACCAGATCTTCAAAGCACTTTAAGTTTAAGATTTAGTGCCCCAATAGATTCAAAGTTAAAGGTGTCGACAACAAAGAGAAGGAATGCAAAAAGCCGATTCGAATTACAGGAAAGTCCAGCCCGGCTTCCAGGAATTTAAAAAAAGGAACAGAAAAATAAACTTCCAAACGGCAAACATTTATCACCGCCGCTTTTCTCACTTATCAGCCTTATTTTAAACTAAGTTTCCAAATTTAGAGTGTTCTCTTTCCAACAAAAAAAAGGATTTAAAACTCACATCGAACGACATGCTCATATTCAGCTCTCTCTCTGGGTCTTTGCAGTTGCAGTCGACATTGAGCCGATCCGGAAGTCACTGGATTAGGAAGGCTTTCCTTAGGTTCCCAGAGATTTTGCGAACATCTCTGGGACCACTGGAGTTCCTCCCACGTCACTGTCTCTTCGGGACAGCTTAGATTCAAAAGAATCCTCCAAAAAAGACTCCGGTGTAGATGGTCATTCAGGAAATGCCTGAAAGTCCGTCTTCTCACTGCTAAGCCCCGCCTTCTCTCCAAGACCAATAGTTTTGTAACTAGCAAATAAGATACAAAAAATTATGCTTACTTTTTAAATTCTCTGTCTGCAAGATACTATTAAAAACATGGCTAGAGAAACATTGAAAAAAAAATATTATGCTAAGTATTTTAGTCATGAGATTGGCAAATTAAAGTCAGTCTCAAAATGAAGACTATAGCAATTCAATGGTAGGAATGTTGATGTGAGGTTTGGTCTATCATTCAGGCACCAAAAACCAAACAATCTATTATCCTCTTCTACTCTAATTCTTTAAGAATAAAATATGATGACCTCCATTGAATGAGTGCTCCATGCTGACCCAGAACAGAATGCAATCTTATATCAATGGAATGTGTAGAGATTGTTTGATACAGTCTCTGTATAAATATGTTTGATACACTAGCCAATATCACACAGAGGATTTAGAAGTAAATATTTTAAGTAAACATACTTGACTTTATTGCACATTCTCCCTTATATGTATCACCAATTACAGGGAGCCAGAGAGAAGGGACCATGCTGTGTGTGGTGAAAATAATCAATAGATAAAGTCCTTGACTGACAACCATTCATTTAGTCACAATTCGAAATTACAACAGTACTGAAAAACTGGCTTATTACACTTTTTCACACTTAAGAGAAATTACAGTATTCCATGGTTAAAATGCATACACTTGACAATTGTGTTGTGGGGACAATCACATGATTTGTTGATTTTGTCACGGGGGGGGTAGGGGTTCATTGGGTTTTATATTTGGGATTTTATTTCTGTAAGCACTAAGAGTTCCCATGAATGAATTGGCAGACATATTAAATAAGTAAGTGAGTGAGTGAGTGAGTGAGTGAGTGAGTGAGTGAACGAACAAACAAACGAACAAATGAACAAACAAACGAACAAATGAACAAATGAACAAACAAACAAACAAACAAACAAATAATGCATCCCTGAATCCATGATTGTGTTACCAAAATTCTGCATTTGATTAAGGATTAAAATATAACAATGGATATGTAAACATGTGATTTATGGGAGATAGCATTTAGCAATAGCAATAGACTTAAACTTCATAGTGCTTTATATTCCTCCCTCAGCAGTTTACAGAGTCAGCATATTGCCCCCAACAATCTGGGTTCTCATTTTACCGACCTCGAAAGGATGGAAGGCTGAGTCAATCTTGAGCTGGTGAGAATCAAACTGCTGGCAGTTGGCAGGATTAGCCTGCAATACTGCACTCTAACCACTGCACCACCAAGGATCATTAAATAGTTTCAAGTACCAATTACGTTAAACTAGCCCTAAACATGTCGCTGAAGTTCTCTACCATATTTCAGCAATGTGATTTAGAACCATTTTGCAAAGGGAGAGGTTGGGGGTTCTTAAGGATGAAAATAAACACATTTTGTCTCTCAGAGATTTCCCACTTGCATTTCTGCTCCTAGTCTTTCACCCAAAACTTTAAAAAGATATTTTAAAAATCAGATTAAGTCTTTCTTATGATCCATTTAATGTCATAAATACTTTTGACAGGAGAAGTGATTTGTGGTCCTCAATTTGCTGAAGGTTTTATTTCTTTTCTATTATACATTGTCATTTTCAGCCTCGTGAACTTAGAAATTAAATACCTCAAAGTCACTACAATATTCTTACACAGTTTAAATTTCAGATTATTTAAATAGTTTAAATTATATGAATATGATTATTCATTAGTTCAGAGAAGCCCAAATTCCAATTCTCGTGAACTTATATTGCAGGGGTGTCAAGCTCGATTTCATTGAACTTGGGGGACAGGGTGTGTGTGACCAGGATGGGTGTGGTTAGCTAAACATCACTCATGTCACGGGCACCTGTGGTGGCCCAAGCACTCTGCCACAGAAAATGGGGTCCGTTTTTGGCTGCAACAACTTCTTGCAACCCTCTGCAAGTAAAAACCATTTTCACTGGCAGAGACACCTTGGGTCAGTCCTTTGCTGTTTCCAGGGTGGCCCCGTGGGCCAGATCTAAGCAACCTGAGGGCTGCATCTTGCCCCTGGGCCTTGAGTTTGACAACCCTGTTATATTGGAACAGCTTCAGTGATAATGGAAGTGAATCACAAAATGCTATTACAAACCTTTTCTTCATACTTGTCATTGACTCTTATACATAGCTTTTTGTTTAAACAGGTTGTTATGAAGGTAACCCAAAACTATATTTGGAAAGCAACACATTTTTCCATAATAGGAGGAACATTGGTAAAGTTTCTACCCTATTACAATGGTTGACAAAAGGCTTTCTTTTAGCACAAAAGACACCTATTTTCAAGTTATTATAAGGACACCCATGGTACAGGATAGCAGATGTGACTAGTTCAGTTCTGTTCATAACAGAAAAATTAAATTATCTGAGTTGTATCTAGAAATAGAATATATTTTAAAGATGGCTAAAAATCTCAAAAAAGGGATATTTACCAGAATCTATATATACGGTGCTAATGTCCTCCACCATCAATATAAATGGTAAACAAGTGATACAGTAATGTTCTGACCCCTTCCTCCGTCCAGTAACGAAAGCCAAGATAAGCGTAAAATGGAATGTCCTTTAATAACAAGACAAGAATCTTGGTGGCTGAAAGCCAAATAAACAAATAGATAAGGTAAGTAAGTAAAATCTTTATTACGGTCAAAGACCAGCAATACACATTAGTTCTTACACTATATTAAAAAAATACTAACATTAAAATATAATTAAAAAGTATTGACATTAAAAGTGGATAATAACATAATGGTCCAAAGATTGTTAAAGGTATGTCCAGATAATTGGTACAAGATGGTACTATACTTCTGTAGCCAATTTTTTTTCTTATGGACATTGCAGCAGCACAGAACTTTGCCACTGCATACGTGGTAGCCAGGTTAGTGTCCTGGAGGAGAAAGCCTAGATAAAAATGGTCTGCCCTCCCTGGCAATCTCTCTAATAAGGGGAGAATATGTGCAGACCTACAAGCTCTGTACAGCTCGCAGTGTAATAGAACATGTGAATTATCTTCCACTTCTCCTTTACCACATATACAAACGCGTTCGGCTATAGGTGTTCTCTTATACCTGCCCTGGAGCAGTGCTGAAGGAAGAACGTTAAATCTGGCTCTGAAGAAAGCTATTCTTTGTTTTGGGGAGATCAGGTCATTTAGATATCTTGCCGATTCCCACACACCCTGTTTAATTCTGTCCCTCCGGTGGAGAGGCAACCTATTTAGTTCTTCTAGGAACTTCATGTCCCTCATTCTATTAATTACTACTTGCTTTGCTTGCTCAAAGCCTAGGGACATTAAGAATAATGGTGAGAGCCCATAAGAGCCCAGCTTGTGATCAATTGCCTGTTTCCAGGGGGATGGGAAATTGTCAGTCAACACTAGTGGGGACAGTCCCTCTGGAAAGAAATGCATTTTAAGCCAATAAATGATCATCATCTTCCAGGCTGTTACCTGAATTTGAGGCATGCCTGTCTCAATTCTTAACTGGGCATTTGGAGTTCCATTGGGTGCGGCTAAGATGGCTCGCAGGAATTTAGTTTGTATGGTTTCTAGCGAGTCTCTCTTTCCAAGGATTCCTGATTGTGCCTCATAAAGAATTTGTGCCAATGTTATGGCCTCAAAAAGTTTTAAGGCAGCAGGTACTAACTGACCTCCACCTGTATAAAAGAAATGTTTGATTGCATTTGAGGACCTAATGGCTACTTGCAATGTATGATCCAGGTGTGCCTTCCATGTCCCTAGCGAGTGGAAAACCACACCAAGGTATCTAAATGTTCTAACCTATTCCAAACTATATCCTTCTATTCGCCAGGAGTATTGGCTTGGTCTTTTAGCAAAAACTAAAATTTTTGATTTATCGAAGTTAAGGACCAGCTTGTTTTGCCTGCAATAGCCGAGTGTTGCTCTCTTCAGTCCTATGGGGGTTTGTGAAATGATAGCGGCATCATCAGCATATAAGAGAATTGGCACTTTGCGTTGTGCTATGTTAGGAGGATGGAAATCAGGGTTCTGTAAGAGATCAATCAGGGGATTAATATAGAAGTTGAAGAGGGAGGGGGACAGGATGCATCCCTGCCGTACCCCATTTTGTACCTTACTGAGCCAGTTAAACTCCCTTGGGGATTGCACCTCACTTTCAGGGTGGAATTGACATACAATTTTTGTATGAGGAAGAGGAGGCGTTTATCGATAGTGGTGCATTTTAATTTCTCCCAGAGGGTGATCCTGGATATTGAATCAAAGGCCTGTTTAAAATCCAGGAAGGCCATAAAAAGAGAGGATTTTTTTTATATGTGTATTTTTGTACTAAATTGTGGAGTACCAAGATGTGATCCACCGTCGATCTTCCTTCTCTAAAACCGGCTTGATCGTCTTTGATTATCCCCCCTGAAATTAGCCAATCTTGAAGTTTATAATTTAGGTGTTTGGCATACAGTTTACTAATAACGCTTAGAAGACTAAGGGGCCTGGGTCATTTCTATTCCCTTTTTTATAAAATGGTATGATAATTGCTACTCCCCAGTCTCTAGGCATATGGCCTGTTTTGTCTATAAATGTAAACAGTGATGCTAAAAGTGGAGCCCACCAACTGGCGTTGGTTTTAATTATTTCTGGCAGGACATTATCAGCTACGGGTGCCTTATTAGCCCTTAGGGCTCCAATCAACCGGGAATCTCTTCTGGTGTAACAGGGGGCCAGTGAGGTGTGTGGTTCAAACTAGCTTGGCTCTCCTTGGTTACATAGTCAGGATCTGTATAAAGCTCCTTAAAATACTCTTCCCAGGCTTGAATCGGAACCTGATTTGTTGGGGGTAGGGGAAGTTTTCCCAGTCCCCTGGTGATGTACCAAAAAAGGGATGTATTTTTTGTCCTGACTGCCGTAATTAGTCTATGCCAAGACTCCTTCAGAGCCGCACTTTTCTTTTCTTTTAGAAGGTTCTTATATTGTGCTTTCAGCTGCTTTAAGTAGTAAGTGTGGTCCTCAGAGGGGGCACTTTTACTTTTCTTGTATTCCACATTATATATCTTTTTTAGTTGAACGCAATCTCTATCGAACCATTTTTTGTTTTTTGAAGCTAGCATTTTGGGGTGAGCTAGTGCTCTGTTACTGAGAACCGAATTCAAATTTAAAATTAAGGATTCAAACTCCTCTAGGTAAGATCCCCCACAGTTATTTCTTAGTAGAGATGTACGTAACTCTATGGTTTCAGGGGCTAACATCCATTTGGTAACTTCCTTAGCGTTTTTCTCCTTCCATTTAATTATATTGTATAATATATTGTCTTGTTCTTTCCTTGGGAGAGCACCAAAAGTGTTAATGAGACCAGCTTCTATGCTGTTAAGTATCTTATCTCTGGGCAAGGCTGGTTGACTCCCACTGTCATTCTCTTTCTTTTCCAAGGTTGAAAATGAGGTGGAGTCAGTCACCTTGGAGGCTTGCGTGTTAGCTATTAATGGAGTAACCCTTTCCTCACCAAAGAGTCTGATGGGAAAGATTTGGAAGGAGGCTAAATATGCCTTCATCTTGAATAACATCTGTGGTATAGTGGGCTGTTTGGAAGTCAGAAGGATCCGCTTCCAATTTGGGGCCTCAGGTAACCACTCCAAGCACGGAGATCAATCATGCCCCTGTGACAGTGAAGAAGCTGGCTTAGGGAATTTAATATTGCACTTCTGGAATTCCAACGTCCATAATTAAGTCCGTTCAAATGGATTCTAAAAGCTATCCTTTGTGTTTGTAGTGAGCGATGTGATTTTTGTAATTGAGGGAGGGATGCTTTCCTGATTTCTTCTTTATTGATACCTTTTCCTCTCATTGCCTTGTCTGCGGGGAACTGTTTTTCTGAGAGGACTGCTTCCTTTTATCCATTTCTTTAACTGTTTCTCCGGCTCTTTGCTCTATTTCCTTTTCCTTATCCTGCGAATGGGAGTTAATCAAATCTTCTGCCAGAACTTTAGTGGGAGTACTTGGGGCCTGATATTGTACTTGAAGAAAAACAGCTAAATCTTTTTTCAATGTCTCTACATCATGTTGGATGGAAATTAATTGTTCAAATATTGAAACCACCGTTTGCGCTGTGAGAAGGCATTGCTTTGCCATAAACTCAGTTGAATTTTCCCAGGGTAAGCTCTCCATACTCTGAATTATTTGGTTGTTCTTTGCCTTTTTAGTCTTTAACTTAGATTCCATAAAGGAAGGGCTAGTAGTTTGTGGGAAGAGCTGGCTTTCATTTTGTTTCCCCCCACACCAGATCAGAAAAGTCTAGTAAATGCTGATTTGCCATATCTTTTTGCCGGTCCTGTTCTATTCGCTCCAGATTGTTTGAGATGGGGTGGGGGTTAGTTTTACTTACAGATGTCTTGCCAACAAAGAGCTCCTCAATTCTTGCTTGTTTTGCTCTCTTTACTGGAGGGAGAGATCCTGGGCTGGTGCCATGGCGTTTCTTTTCCCCATGCTTATTTAATTCTTTGGCAGCAACAAAAGTTTTTGTTTGTATTATGTTCTATGTTGTTATCTCCACCAAAAAATGTTAATTAAATAAAAAAGAATCCAGTAGGAGTACTAAAAATTGATAAAATAAAGTAAAACTGTGAGGCACTACTGCAAACACGCTCTAGCTGCACTGGCTGCAGCTCCACCCCCGAAGCAGTCCAAATAGATAAGGACTTTGGCAGCACGTCCGACAAACCTTGGCAGCAATGCAAACAAACTCTGGCAGCAATCCAGCCTGCCAAGTTAGTTTCTCTTTAGTCCAAGCATTGACTTCTGCAAGAAAGGCGTGACACAAGCAGTCTCTTTTATAGTCTGGAGAGGAGCTTAATGACCATCAGCTGAGCGTAATTATCTCCTATAATTATGTAGTTGTTCTTGATGCCGAGTAGCCCTTCGACAGCATGCATCCCGGAACAACTCACTGTTGGTTTCTGGATCACTCTCTCTTGTCTCCTCCCCACTGATCCAAGGCTCAGGTGCCACCTGGTGGCCAACCAGTCCCACTGCGCCCTGCTCGGCCCCTCCAGGGCCGACTCATAGGGCCCCTCGCTGTCGGAGTCTGGTGGCAGCTCCAACGGCTCCTGCTGGGCCACAACACAGAAGTATACCACAATACACCAGAAATTATTAAAACAGAAACTGATTTATTCTGATCTCAATAGACAACTACGGTTTACGGTTTATTAGGATTTGCATGCCGCCCATTCTCGAGAGACTCAGGGTGGCTTACAGATAAAAGCAGGAAGGGGGAACATATAAAAATTAAAAAGAACAGACATTAAAATTTCTCAACATTCATATAGCTTAGAGTAGGGCTGGATAAATAAACAGCCCCAGGCCTGCCGGAACACCTAGGTCTTAATAGCTTTGTGGAAGGCCGGAAGAGTAGTAAGAGTCCGGATCTCCATGGGGAGATCGTTCCATAGGGCTGGAGCAGCTACAGAGAAGGCCCTCCCCCAGGGAGTCGCCAGCCGACATTGACCGGCAGATGGAGTCCGGAGGAGGCCTAGTCTGTGTGATCTTATAGGTCTCTGGGAGCTAAATGGCAGGAGGCAGTCTCTCAGGTAGCCAGGTCCTAAACCATGTAGGGCTTTAAAAGTAACAACTAACACTTTGAAGCGTGTTCGGAGACCAATGGGAAGCCAGTGCAGCTCGCGGAGGATAGGTGTAACATGGGTGTACCTCGATACACCCACTATCGCTCGCGCAGCTGCATTCTGGACTAACTGAAGCCTTCGAACACTCTTCAAGGGCAGCCCCATGTAGAGCGTGTTACAGTAATCCAGTTTTGAGGTGACGAGGGTGTGAGTGACCATCCGAAGGGCCTCCAGGTCCAGATAGGGTCGCAACTGGTGCACCAGGCAAACCTGGGCAAAGGACCCCCTGGTCACAGCCGACAAGTGATGTTCTAACGTCAGCTGCGAATCCAGGAGGACTCCCAAATTGCGAACACTCTCTGAGGGGCATATAGTTTCACCCACAGGCTAAGAGATGGAATAGCTGGACCATCCTTGGAAGGGAGCATCAATAGCCACTCAGTCTTGTCGGGATTAAGTGCAAGCTTGTTTGCTCCCATCCAGACCCTGACAGCCTCCAGGCACTGGCACATCATTTCTACCGCTTCGCTGAGTTGGCACGGGGCAGACAGATACAATTGAGTATTGTCCGCGTATTGGTGGTATTTAATCCCGTGCCGGCGTATGATTTCACCCAGCGGCTTCATGTAGATGTTAAATAGGAGGGGAGATAGGACCGAGCCCTGCAGCACCCCATAATTGAGGGGCCTAGGGGTCAATGTCTCCGACCAACACCAACTGTGACCTGTCCGAGAGGTAGGAGGAGAACTCCTGTAAAACTGTGCCGCCCACTCCCACCTCTCGCAACCATCGCAGAAGGATACCATGGTCAATGGTATCGAAGGCCACTGAGAGGTCAAGAAGCACTAGGATAGAGGAGTGACCCCTATCCCTGGCTCGCCAGAGATCATCGATCAGAGCGACCAAAGCCGTTTCCATGCTGTAACCAGGCCTGAAACCCAACTGAAAGGGATCCAGATAATCAGTTTCATCCAAGGTCCGTCGGAGTTGAAAGGCCACCATCTTCTCAACAACCTTCCCTACGAAGGGGAGGTTGGAGACTGGACGATAGTTGTTCAAAATGGCTGGGTCCAGAGAAGATTTCTTCAGGAGGGGTCTCACCACCGCATCCTTTAGGAGGTGCGGGAAGGATCCCTCCCGGAGAGAGGTGTTAACAATCGTCTGGAGCCAGCCACGTGTCACCTCCCTACTGGTTGAGACCAGCCAGGAGGGGCACGGGTCCAGTATACAGGTGGAGGCACTCACCGCTCCCATGGCCTTGTCCACTTCCATAGGAGCGACAAGTTGAAACTCTCTCCACAAAATCCGCTCAAGACATTCCCCCGGTACCTCAGCTGGTACCGTGCAATTGGAGTCCAGGTCCGTCCGAATCCGAGCGACTTTATCCGACAGAAGCTGGACAAATTCCTCAGCTCTACCCTGTAAAGGGTCGTCTGCATCCCTCCCTTTCAAGAGGGAGCAGGCTATTCTAAACAAAGCAGCTGGGTGCGATTCTGCGGATGCAATAAGAGCAGAAAAATGTGCACATTTTGCTGCCCATATTGCCACGAGATAGGTCCTGATATAGGCTCTCATCAGTGCTCGGTCAGATTCAGAGTTACTAGCCCTCCAGCGGCGCTCTAGGCGTCTCTTTTGGCGTTTCATCTCCCGGAGTTCCTTGGTGAACCAAGTAGCCCTCCTGGATCCACTACCTCGGAGAGGCCGTAAAGGTGCAATCTGGTTTAGAGCCCCCGCCGCCGCTGTATTCCAAGCAGCGACTAAGGACTCTGCCGGACTGTGGACGAGAGCATCAGGTATTTCACCGTGCCATCTGAAATCCCATAGGGTCCATCAGGCGCCTGGGGCGGAACCACCTAATTGGTTCCCCCTCCCTACAGTGGGGGATTGGTTTCCGAAAGTCAAGCCTCAGTAGGAAGTGATCAGACCATGACAAGGGTAAGGTTTTAATGCCCTTCAAATCTAGATCACGTCTCCACTGCTCCGAGAGAAATACAAGGTCTGGCATGTGACCCGCTGAGTGAATCAGATCCCGGATTACTTGGGTCAAGTCCATGGCTGTCATGGAAGCCATGAACTCCTGCACCCCATCAGAGCATTCACCGAGTGAAGGCAGGTTGAAATCCCCCAGCACCATAAGCCTGGGGAACTCTACCGCCAGTTCGGCTAGAGGGGTAGTGAGATCTTACCCCTGTCATGGTCGGACCACTACCTACTGAGGCTTGACTTTCGGAGACCAAACCCCCACTGTAGGGAGGAGGAACCGATCAGGTGGTTCCACCCCAGGCGACTTATGGACCTGTCGGGTTTTCAGACGGAGCTTGGGGTTATTCCTGATACTCTCGCCCGCAGTCCGGCGGAGACTCTGGTTGCTGCTTGGAATTCAGCAGCGACAGAGGCTCTTAACCGGATTGCGCCTTTATGGCCGATCCGAGGCAGTGGATCCAGGAGGGCCCCTTGGTTTACTGAGGAACTCCGGGAGATGAAGCGCCGAAAGAGATGCCTAGAGCACCGATGGAGATCCAGTAAGTCCGAGTCAGACCTAGCACTTTTAACATCCAGCATCAGAGTTTACATCCGGGCAATTAGAACGTCAAAAAGAACATACATTGCCTCTCTGATTGCTTCCGCTGAGTCGCACCCAGCCGCCTTGTTCAGGATAACCCGTTCCCTCCTAAATAGGAGGGATACGGGCGATCCTTTGCAAGGCAGAGCTGAGAACTACGTCCAATTCCTCGCGGAAAAAGTTGCTCGGCTTCGGGCGGACCTGGACTCCAATTCTGCAGAACCAGCTGAGGCATCAAGGGATAATCTGGTAGGACATCACTGGATTGATTTTCAAGCTGTTACCCCTGAGGACATGGACAAGGCCATGAGAGCTGTAAGTGCCTCCACATGTGTACTGGACCCGTGCCCCTCCTGGCTGGTCGTTAACAGCAGGGAGGTGACACGGGGCTGGATCCAGGCGGTTGTTGCCGCCTCCCTTCGGGAGGGGGTCTTTCCCCCCGCATTAAAGGGGGCGGTGGTGAGACCCCTCCTGAAGAAGCCATCTTTGGATCCAGCCGTCCTAAACAACTATCGTCCAGTCTCCAACCTCCCCTTTGTGGGGAAGGTTGTCGAGAAGGTGGTGGCCTTTCAGCTCCAGTGGTCCTTGGAGGAAACCAATTATCTAGATCCCTTCCAGTCGGGTTTCAGGCCTGGCTACAGCACGGAAACCGCTTTGGTCGCATTGATCGATGATCTCTGGAGAGCCAGGGATGGAGGTCGTGCCTCCATCCTAGTACTCCTTGACCTCTCTGCGGCTTTCGATACCATCGACCATGGTATCCTTCTGCGACGACTGCGGGAGGTGGGGGTGGGAGGCACTGTCTTACGGTGGTTCTCCTCTTACCTCTCGGACAGGTCGCAGTCGGTGTTGGTCGGAGGGCAGAGATCGACCCCAAGGGTGCCGCAGGGTTCGGTCCTGTCCCCCCTCCTCTTTAATATCTACATGAAACCGCTGGGTGAGATCATTTGACGGCACGGGATAAAATACCACCAGTATGCGGACGATACACAGCTGTATCTGTCCGCCCTGTGCCAACTCAATGAAGTGATGGACGTGATGTGCCAGGGCCTCGAGGCTGTTAGGGACTGGATGGGGGTTAACAAGCTTGTACTCAATCCAGATAAGACCGAGTGGCTGCTGTGCTTCCCTCCTACTAATTGGCCAAGTGTTCCACCTCTCAGGCTGGGGGGTCAAATAGTACGCCCCGCAGACAGGGTCCACAACTTGGGAGTCCTCCTGGACCCACAGCTGACTTTTGAACACCATTTGTCAACTGTGATCAGGGGGGGCATTTGCCCAGGTTCGCCTGGTGCACCAGTTGCGTCCCTACCTGAACCGGGAGGCTCTCACAACAGTCACTCGTGCCCTTGTGACCTCTAGACTGGATTACTGCAACGTGCTCTACATGGGGCTGCCCTTGAAGAGTATTAGGCGACTTCAGCTTGTCCAGAATGCAGCCGCGCGAGCAATCGTGGGTGCCCCTCGGTTCACCCACGTAACACCTATCCTCCGCGAGCTGCACTGGCTGCCTGTTGGTCTCCGGGTACACTTCAAGGTGCTAGTCGTCACCTACAAAGCCCTTCATGGTATTGGATCTGGGTACTTGAGAGACCGCCTACTGCCAATTACCTCCACTAGACCAATTAGATCCCACAGACTAGGCCTCCTCCGAATTCCATCAGCCGGCCAGTGTCGACTGGCGACTACCCGGAGGAGGGCCTTCTCTGTGGCTGCTCCGACCCTCTGGAACGAACTCCCTGTGGAGATTCGTACCCTCACCACCCTCCAGGCCTTCCGCACAGCCCTTAAAACCTGGCTGTTCCGACAGGCCTGGGGCTAAAGACTCGCTGCCCCACTTCGAATGGTATGATTGTTGTGTTTTTTAACTATGTATGGTTTTTATGTTTTTGTAACTCTGTTTGTATTTCACCTCCGTTTTGAGTTGTGAGCCGCCCTGAGTCCCTTTAGGGAAAAGGGCGGCATACAAATAAATTAAACCTAAACCTAAACCTAAACCTACAAAAAATTAAACCTAAACCTAAACCTAAACCTACTGACTCAAGGAGCGCAGGGAGGGCTGTAATAAATTAATAAAAGTGTGTACAAGCATCAGCAATCACACCATACACACCTCATTCATAAAATTGCGGAGAACTGAGTTTGTGCAATTTAAAGGTGGAAAACAGTGAGGAAAAGGAGGGAGAACTACTCTGCTCCTCTCCCTTCCTATAAGTCCTGAAAAGAATCCCAGAGGCCAAGGCTTTGAAGTCCATGTTGGGTGAGATGGCTGCAGATGGGGGGGGGGACATAAGCACCAAATTGAAACAGGTGGTAACTTCGCAGTCTCACCCCCTCCAATTCTCGGTGTGGTCCAGAAAGACAAAACAGGGCCAGGACTGCAAATAGCATAGTGGTCATGGGGGCGAGAGTAAGTAGAATTGGTGGAAGGCAGCAGGGTCGATGGCTCCCCGGGGGCAGCAGGGTTAAATCGCAGCAGCTGGGCAGATGAAATGGTGGTCACAGTGGCCAAGGTAGATGGAAAAGCGACTGGTTCTCTCAAACAACAAGTCCAGTCGTGGTGGTCGAAGCAGATGGGAAAGCGGTAAGGTCGAAGACTCATTCCACCCCAAACAAAAGAACCTGGCCGCAGCTCGACCGTGGCAGTCAGGGCGATAGAATGGCGGGCCCATTGGCTAGAGCGGATGAAATAGCGACAGCATCCACAAGTCCCCTCAACAACTGGGTAAGGTAGGATGGTAAACACAGCAATCGGAGCAGGAAGAATGGAGGCAGGGTCGAAGCTCCTCCAAAACAGCAGAGCAGCTGAGGTAGATCGGATTCTCAGAGCAGCTGAGCCGCAGGGGCTGGAACAGATGAAACAATCCCACAGCGGCCAAAGCAAACAGACCCGTTCCTCCCCCACAAGAAAAATTCGGCCGCGGCAGCCGAAGCAGTGGGAATAGCAGTGAAAATAACAAGCGCGGCAACCAGAGCCGATAGAGCAGAGGCAGCCAGCAAGCCCCCCCCCCCCAAGTTCTTCCAAGCTCTTCCAGGGGGGCCGCACTGGCAAAACGGCGGTGCAATGGTAGCGGCAATCAGGGCAGCGGCTGCAGCAGGGTCGAGGCTCCACAGAGCAGCTGGGCCACGGTGTCCTCCGAGCAGCTGGGCCGTGGCGCTCTCCGAACGGTGACGGCATCTTCCGCAAGCGACAGCCTCAGAGAGTGATATCTCTCTCCTTCACTGCCACCAGCGGCTGCCCCAAAGATCACTCCTATCTCACATCTCCCCAACTCAGATTCCGAGCTCGATTTTCCCCTCTTCTCTGGTCGTTCTCTTACACGGGGCCAGAGCGGCGAGCTCGGCAGACATGTTCCTCGTTCCTCGCACATGTGAGAAAGAGATGAGGCCATTTATCTACCAGTATGTAACAGATCTTACTGATCAATAAAGTTATTAATGATGCCACATTGTTCATATTAAGGGAACTTCTGTGAATTATAGCATAACATTTTTTCTACCTCACAAATGTATCTTGCAGGTGATCTACAAGTTAGCTTACAAAAAAATGTTCGCAGTACATTTTTTCCCCTGAAAGATGGTTAAAAAACTAATCTTCCTTTCAAAATTCCTTTTCTTGGCTTTCAGCTTCATTTAAGCAAGCTCACCCACTCCATTCTGAGACACTGTCAGATTTCCTCCTTTTTTTGTTTGAAATGAGTGGGAGAGTGCAATGAGGAGAATTAGACTGCTTGGATGCTGACAACTCTCAGGGCCTTTATGCACAACACCTTTATTTTCATGTTTTCAATTTTTTTATTAGGGTGATGGTGTTTTAAGCATTTACAACTGCTAACTTAGCAAGTGAGAATCTGATGAACATTTAAAGTCTCTGTTACATAGCATTCTGCCGATCTTATCTATTAAAAAGTACTGGAGTATTTTCTCTTGATGATATTTTACATTAAATAGCTATATGTTCTTCTATCTTTATTTCTATGGAACTTGAATCATAAAATGTAGGCATATGCTTTAGGTTAAATACATGACTGCTAGATATCTTTATGGTATTGAACCAAGACAAAACCCGAAAAGATTTCAAATGATATACTATTTGGTCAGATGCCAAGATTCAGCAATAAAGCAAACATTTGACAACCTCTATCTGACAATGTGGGTGGTGATGGTTTTGCCTGACTTGAAGGAAGCAGGGGAATGACTCTATCAATCCATCATGGGACCTGACAATTATAGATATTTTTAAACCACATTTCCAACCTTTTCTTCTTAAGAAAGTAATTGAAAAGGTGAATAGGTGCAATTTTAGAGGAACTTGATAAACCAGATTATCTGAGTTTTTTTCAGTTGAATTTTATTCTGGATCATAGCATCAAGATGTAATTCATCACAATTGTTGATGACTTCTGACAGAACGGGGATGGGGGTAGGGTTATGACTGCCTTGGTTCTGTTCATTTCACAGTGGTGAAACATGGCATTCTTTCAATTTAAGGGACTGAGAGTAAATTACTACAAACTACAACTTCTCCTTTCTCCATGGCCAGTTCAAGATGGTGTTGTCGGGGGATACAGGTCAAGTCCAAAATTTATACTTTAGGGAGTGCCACAAGGATTGTGTAGTGAATAAAGAGGATGCCCATGAGTGACAGTGTTGTCCCAGAATGTTCTGATCCTTTAATCTGGGAGCCTAGCCCAAAGTAATCATTCCACACAGGTGGAAAGGAAAAAGAACTTTTATTTGCAAATAAGAAGCAATATATATATTTGTTATCATAGATTTTCATGGGTGTAGGTATGCTGGTTGTATTTGGGTCTTTTCCCGTGTAAGATTGAGATTGTCTTGGCAATGTTTCAGCAAGGTCTCACTCGCCATCTTCAGGCTGGGTTTATATATATATATTTGTTTTCTGAGGTTTTCGCGGGTGTTAATATGTAGGTCTTTGGTTATTCGGGTTTTGTCTCGCGTAAAATTAGAAGTGTCTTGGCGACGTTTCGATGAAGTCTCATTCGTCATCTTGAGGCTTTGTGCTTCCAGGAGCAATGTGAGATCTCGGCTGTTTCTTCCTTTTAACTGCCAGTGGGGGTTTGAGCTGATTGTGTGGGAGCTTGGCTGTGTTCTGATTGGGTGGGGGTTTGTGTTTCATGTAAGGATAGTCATTCATCATGTTAGGGACTCGTTTATCAATAAGGGCAGGCTTCCAAAATGGCTGGCAGGTGGGAAGTATCGTCCAGCCTGTTCATGCTGTGTGAGCGTTTTTCTATTTCGATGGCTTCTCTGATTATTCTGTTGTTAAAATGTTCAGGCTTGGCAATAGTTCTGGTCTTTTTAAAGTCAATTTTGTGTCCTGTGACTTTAAGATGTTGGACCAGGGAAGAAGTTGGTTCCTCTTTTCTGATTGCGTTTTTGTGTTCTTCAATGCGTGCACTTATTCTTCTGTTGGTTTGTCCGATGTATGTGGTGGGGCAGGTGGTGCATGGGATTTCATATACTCCTTGATTTTCTAACTCAATTTTGTCTTTGGTGTTTCTTAGGATGGTGGATATAAAGGAAGAAACAGCTGAGATCTCACATTGCTCCTGGAAGCACAAAGCCTGAAGATGATGAATGAGACTTTGTCGAAATGTCGCCAAGACACTTCTAATTTTACGCGGGACAAAACCCAAATAACGAAAGACCTACACACACACACACACACACACACACACACGTATGTATGTGTATGTATGTGTGTGTGTGTGTGTATGTGTGTGTGTATATATATATATATATATATATATATATATATATATATATATATATATATATATATATATATATATATATATATATATATATATATATATATATATATATATATATATATATATATATATATATATAATGTAGGTCTCTAGTTGTTCGGGTTTTCTCCTGCGTGATTTTTCAAATCACCAAACTTTTTTACTTCTGAGTGAAAAGTTTACCCATGCTTGGTTATCTGATGTTAAGGGAATGATATTCCCTCATGGGCCATCTTCCCCTCAAGGTATTTACAATGCTAACATTTCCCCTCAAGAATTATATGTTTCATACAAAACACTATCTTAAGATATGCAATCGGATATTTTTTAAACAAAAATGTAAGCTTTTCTGAAAAGAAAATAATTAGATGGAAAATAGTAATTAAACATAATAAATAAGAGGAAAAAGAAACAGAATTGTTGAAAAAATCATTGTGATTTACTATGAACTTTGGGCTCCTTTCTAGCTGTAACATTGAATTGGAAGAGGGATTAAATTACAGAGCATGCACTATGTTCAATAATATATGCATTTCTTCAGCCAATGACAAATCATTAGGCATTTATATTCCTTGAAGAAATATATGTCTCTATTAGCAAAAATGAGATTTGTAAATTAAAAGAAAAATGTGAAAAATAATAAATAGGCAGATCACTAGCCCTGCATGCAGAAATATTAAAAGCATAGAACAGCAGAGGCTACCAATTTAAGTCATTTTACAAATTGCTTGAGCAAGAGTCTACAGCCTAAAATGCTTGATTTAAACCATTCAGAAATCAAGCAAAGGTATATGCAATAAATGAAAGCATACAGAATAAATTTGACATAATTTAATACAGAGCATATTATGTCTTCAGTTTTTTTATTCACTCATTTTAAAAAGCCAAGCTATATTAAATGGCTTCTAAAAATGAATAGCTTAATCAATAACAAAGGGCAAGCATATATATTTTTTTAAAAAAAGTCTCCCCATTTCTTAAAATGTTTTCCATCCTGGAAAATAGAAAATGAAGTTCACTTTTTCAATAATTTATGTCTAATCTAGTCAAGTCAAGTCAGACTAGCCACATTACAATGGCTATTTGAATTTAAGCATTTCTGAATGAGAATAGGTTGTCCGTACACTTGCATAATTATTATCATTAGTTGTGTCCACTAATGGTTGCTCTTCTTAATACTGTTATTATGATTCAAATACATATATAATTTATATCTACATCCAAGGGATAAGATATCAAGTGGGCTGCAAAATATAATGATCACTAAATGGCAACAATTTGATGTGATACATAAATTGTTGTTGTTGTTTTTTGTCACGCATTTGTTATATGGATTTTATAGCCCACATAGGTTAGTCTATCACAGATCTGTATTTGTATTTTTGAAACAATAGTTATAGTTCTGCCCATGTGCAGGATTAACTTCAAATACTCTTAATTCTATATGGAATTCTTGTGAACTTTATGTGTGCATGTAAGTTATATGTCTGCATTCATTTCAATTCTTTGAAATTGCCATTAAAATTGTTCCAATTGTATATTTTCACAGATTAGTTTTTAATACACATTAGTCTTTTTTCAACTAATAATTTAGTTGCAGCATTTGAAATGTAAAATATTATCTATCTATCTATCTATCTATCTATCTATCTATCTATCTATCTATCTATCTATCTATCTATCTATCTATCTATCTTAAAATATTATTTCAGGTTCTATAAGACTTCTAATCAGCATTCATAAAGCACGAAGAATACCTGGACAACTTTACTAGGCATGGAATGTGTAATATTAAAACTCTCCTAATTTTATAAATATTACTTTGTTAACTGTGATTATTATTTTTTCAAATTGGCCTTTGTAAATCTCTTAATTTCCCCCCAAAAATGTTTAAGTTCTAAAATAAAACAGAAGATATAAACATTCTGTCTTCCTGTCTATTCTGATGTAATATTTATTTATCTATCCCAGTTCTAAATGGCTGCCCATATTTTAAAAATATAGTTACAAATATTTTAAAAAAATATAAAATACACAAGAGATTACATCAGTAAGGGATCAACCTCAAGATTTGACTGATTTTCCTCCAGAATCCCAGGGCAGATGAGATAGCCAGATCTTGAGTGACTTTCAGAAGATAGACAAGCATGGAGATGACCTCACTTCAGGAGGGAGGCCCCATGACAGAAAAGGCCCGCATCCGTCTTACCTGACAGATGAAACTAATAGCATGCGTCTCTTACAAGATCTGATGAGATGATCAGATACAATCAAGAAGAAATCCTTCAAATGGCTTTCCCCAATTGCATGAAGAGCTTTAAATGTCAAAATCAGCACCTTGAATTCAGTCTAGATGCTAATTGGGAATAAACACAATTCACAGAGCATAGATGTAACATTTGCTGCTCCAGCAGCACATACAGTATAATTGCCACTGTACTAGATGAGCTTCCAGATATTCTTCAAGAGTAGCCCTATGTGGACTTCATTACAGGATTCCAACTGTGAGATGACTTAGGTAGGTGTGACTGTGAACAGAGCCCCACAATCCAGGTATGGGTGCAACTAGTACAATTTATGTCAGGGATGTCAAACTCATATTGTCACTGCATCACCACATGGCATATCATGATTTTTTCTCCTTTGCTGAATGGGGCATGAGGGTGGCCAATGTGTGATGTATCTGGCCCGTGGACTACAAGTTTGACACCCCTGATTTATAGGTAAGACCTAGCAACAGCTAAATAACACCAGTTTTTGAAAGGTAGTATAACAAAACATACATGAGTAATCAAGCTTCAGCTATCAATGCATTCTTTTAAAAAAGAATCTGGGTAAAACCTATGACATCTGGCATTACATAGACATTTTATTCATGTTTTCTTCAGTTCATTTTGCTTTGTTCAAGAAGAAACTGTGATAAAATGCTGTAGCATTTCATTTAGTCTTGTGTTCTAAATTTCTTGCTGAAAACTCATTGACACAGCCAACAATGGATGACAAAATATAATACAGCACTCTATCTAATATGCAAAGGAATACTGTTTCTCTAAGTACAGAATGGCCTGATTTATAAATTCCAACATTAACTATTATTGTAGAAATTCCATGACAAAGGAATAGTTATTACTTGTGTTCAACATGGTTTTTTAAATGCACATTACTGTAAAATATTTTCTTTCCTGGATAAAGTAAAGTGGGAAAGGCAAGCTGGTATCTCATTTTCACAATCTTTTCCTATGAATTAATTTGAAGATGAAGAAAACAACATACATAAAGATTACTGTGAAGTGGATATGAGTTTATTTTTTTCTTTGAACATCTTGAAATACTACATAAATAAACACAAAACTGGGGTGAAATGTTTGGTGGCACAAGCTAATTACTTTTTGAGATCTCAATCAATACATTTAGTAATAGAAAATGGAAAGATATTTTGGAGTTACGAAATTATTTTTTTTTAAAAAATGCTGGATCATTGGCTACTTGTTTATTGTATATGCATTTTTGAAAAAATAGCACATGGTTTATTTGAATTATATACACAATTTCCAAAAAGATGCATTGTTTCAGAACAGTTATTGCAAATTGACTAAATATTTCAATTTCCAAATGTAACAGGACACTATGAAATAAGTTTTATTGGAATGGCACACAGCTTGCATAGGATTTTCTTTCTTTTTTTCAAAATAGGTAGATGAACTTCAGAATTTTTTTGTTTAAAAAATGTAAAGCTAACCACTGAGTTCAAGAGGCATAACATGCTTTCTTCTCTAATGGCTAAAAAATCCTTGGTGTTCACTTCCTGATTATTATTTATTAAATTATTTCTGACCATATGTTTCTGCAAAAGAAAACTACAAAGTTTAGAATTTGGCTTTACATTAGAAAACTAACTGTAGACCTAAAGTATTATTTGAAACAGAGATAAATACAGCATTTTTCTTAGAATTTGCAACATGGCCAAAATTCTAATTAATATGCTAGCACTTCTTTACAAAAGTAAGGTCTATGTTGAAAACAGCAGAAGTACCAATAAGATTGGAATGTCTTCGCTTTTACATCACAAAAATGTCTTGCCACACTAAAACCTTTATTATTTATTTATTATTGCTATTTAAACAGAATGAAGAATATTCTGTTTGGATTCACTGATTGAAAATTTAGAATATACAGATATCACTTTGAATTGTATAATTCCAATTCTTTTCAATCTTTACTGCATAATGAATAATAATAGAAAGCATGTTATTCAAACAATGGAAATGTGAACAATTGTGCATCTGCAATATGAAAATGACTTAAGACTTACATATTCATTATAATACAAAGGAAAAATGACAGGGCGCGTATGTATGTATGTATGTATGTATGTATGTGTGTGTATATATATACATACATACATACACACACACACACACACACACACACACACACACATTGTTTTTTATTGTGATTTAAAAATAAGCTATGGGATGCTTGTGTTTCCTATGATGAAATCCTCATTTCTCATTCATAATTCTACATCAGTTCAATAATAATAATAATAATTTTTTAATCAAATAATCAAATTTATAAGGCTGACCATCTCTCACAAATTAGCATGCTACAAAACCAACCTTAGAAAGAGGAAGTTTGCATGGGGCCAATCCAATTCAAGGCGAGAGCAACCTTGTGTTCCAATGGGCAAATAAAGCCTTTCTGGACCATGCATCAGATGATCAGGGGAAAAAATTCAGCTCCATCTGTTATCCCTGTCAACTCCTCATCTGCTATTCAAACATGCCTTCTTGTAGGCTGAACTATTGTTCAATAGCAGCAGCTAAAAACAGTAACTAGGGGGTTGAGATTCAAGCCGTGAAATGGCTATAAAGCATTGTTTTTAGGAAAGATGGTAGAAAAGGTGGTTGTGCTACAGCTTCAGGAGGTCCTCAATGATTGTCTGAAGCCCTTTCAGTCAAGTTACAGGCTCACCTCTGCTTCATCTTCCCCCATACTTATCTCCACCCCATTTCTGCCTTTTTTGGCTGCTCTGAACTTTACCACCCTTTTTGTTCCCCCTGGTCTGTCACCAGAGCTGACTTTAGCTATCGTCTTTCTTTTGCTGCTGCTGAGGCATGTCCGGCCTGGGTTTTCCTGAGTCAGCTGCTAGTCATGCTTACTTCAGGTTGGCATTCTAAGGCTTTGAGAAGGCCATGCACAGCCTCAGGAAGACCCCATGATTGCAGCAGCTGCCTCACAAAGGGTCAGACAAGGTGCACCTTGTCAACAGAAGGATAAAGAAGTTGGCAAAGATTAGCTCAGGAGCAATTGGGGTAGTGGAGGGGAGAGATAAATGAGACAGATAAAGGGCAACGATGGGACAGAAAAGTTGATGAGGGAAGTTGAGGCACCCCCTGAAATTTTGAATTGGTTGCCATTGCAACAACCTTGATGCTGCAGCATCCGGCATAAAATTATACTAGAACACTTCTCTTTCTCATCCTTTCCTCAAGAAAAGAGAAAGAGAAAAGAATAAAGCAAGTAAATAGTATCTGCCAAACTGTCAGGGGATTTCCCAGACACAGTGACAATACTTATAATCAAAAACCTGAGGTAGACAAAAAACTTGCAGAAAAATTAAAAGTTCTTTTTTTTTCAGATACAGAATAAAGGAAGGGAAGAAAGGATATTGAGTTTGTTTCAAAGCTGACAACAGACGAGTGGTTGCTGAAGTGAGAAAAAGAGAGGGCAAAATATGATTAGCAAGCAAGCTAAAAAGGAGTTAATTAATAACAACCATATAAAGTGTATTAGTACCAGTGGTGGGTTCTGGATCCCGTTAAAACCAGTACAGTTGCAACGGGGTCCAGCATCCTCCACACAAATGCGTGTGGCACATGCATGCATCTTACCATCCTGCAATGTCTCCGAGATGCTCCAGCTGATCGGCAGAGCATAGCACAGGTGCTGTATGTGCTGTGCACGTCCGTGGAAGCACCAAAGACTTTAAAAACAGGTTGGTGGACCCTCTGGAGCACCGAACCAGTTCAATACCCGGTGCTCTGGGCAGGCTCTGGTACGCCCATACCGGTGCATACCTCCTGCAACCCACCACTGATTAGTACTTACCAAATCAAACAAATTGAACTGGTTCACACAAAGGCCTTTGTGTGCTGCACATTGTCCAACCCTAAATATCTCACATACTATCGTAACATGCATATTTTTTTCCTTTCTTCTTTTTGTCTGATTCTTTATTTATGATTTACCAAAACTCAAAGTAAAGAAAGAATAAAAACTGCCCTCAGACCCTTGAATCTTTCTCTCTCCACGCTTTTATTCTAAATCACCTGTGTCATAACAGTTATACAAGCACAAGACAAATGATTTGACACTACTCTCTCTCCTTCAGCAGTTCAGAACTCATTTCTTCTTTCTATAAAAATATTATTCTTTTATTCTCTATTCCCAAACTAAATTGTGACAGTGACAACTGCTACCATGCCTTTTAGCAATGACGTGTGGTGAGCTTTATGGCTGGTGAGGCAGCAATTTTTTTAGACTTGTGGACTTCAACTCCCAGAATTCCACAGCCAGGCATACTCAGTTCCGATTTAAAGCGACAGCATTTTTCCCCCTTGCAAAATAAGTTTTCCTTCATTCTTTTTCTTCTCCCTCCACCTCCTTCCGCCCTCTCTCCCTCTCTCCCCCCTCTCTCAAACAGACACACGCACACAGAGAAGTTGATCCCTCTCTCACTCACTCACTCTCAAATAAACACAAACACAGAAGTTGGATTGGATATATTTTCCAATGGCTTGAAAGCAGCTCCTCTACCATACCCCCCTTTCCCTGCTGCCTTCCGATCTGAGCCTTTGATTACAGGTGAAGCCACATTTCCTTTTCAAACTTGTAATCAGTGAAGCTGGGCCTATATACTTTTATCCAGCTCTGTGTTTGTGTGTGTGTGTGTGTGTGTGTGTGTGTGTGTGTGTGTTTTTGAAAAGGCAACATGGC
Source organism: Thamnophis sirtalis (assembly GCF_051295495.1). Taxonomy (NCBI): domain Eukaryota; kingdom Metazoa; phylum Chordata; class Lepidosauria; order Squamata; family Natricidae; genus Thamnophis; species Thamnophis sirtalis. The sequence continues at coordinate 33,296,771 of NW_028261390.1, read as the reverse complement.
TCTGCATGCAATCAAACTTTTTGAATTCCTCCCCCCATGCTCACACACACGGACCTTTTCCAGCTGTTTCAGAGAGGATTTCAACTCTGCTCTTGCCTGCCCTTATGAAAAGAAAAAAAATGTGAAAGGAGAAAGGCAAGAGCTCTGTGGTCAGACTGAGTTAGTTGCTCCCAGAGAACTCTAAAAAGCCTCTAAAATGCCCTCTGCAGGAGGCGAGAGAACCACGTGCCTCCTTTGCATAAGGAATTTTTCACCTTTTAACCCTTGCTTAACTCTGTTCAAGTGATCATAATGATAGTCTAAAGGAGGCACGTGGTTCTCTCGCCTCCCCCTGCAGTTAAGCACTAAGCAGAGTCATCCACTGTGACTCTGTCAGCAACTACCTTAGCCTTTTTCCTTTTACATTTGTTTTTCTTTTCATGATGACAGTGGTGAGGCCCTGCCTCCGCTGCCTCCCCTGACTGCACGTCCCTGCCTTTTAGCATATGTGTATAAATATTATGTACTGTGGCAAAAGCCATCATAAAAGGCTTCTTTTTATTTGTAATTTTCTTATACAATCATATAATGTAAGAATTGGGTGAACCTCAGAGATAATATATTTCAATCCCTATATGTTTGTTTAGTAAACTGTAATATTTAGAAATGGTACAGGAAGAATCCTGAGTTTATTATATCATCTAATGACTTAGTAAAATATACAAAATATAAAATTTATCTGTAGTTCACATGTATATTCTGTGTAGAATTTCCCTTATAAACTGACATTTACCTTTATGTCTATTAAAAAAATATAATGGCTGTACAACATATTTAAAGGAATAAACTAGAATTACAGAATTGTGAATAAAAGTTATATATTTATTTCACATTCATGGAATATTATAGGAATTTGCTAAAATAGTACCCTAATAATAAACTATATACGTAAATATACTGCAAAATCATACTATAATATTAAGTTTTATGGAAAAAATCAGAAACATCTAAAACATTTTATTGTAGATTTTCTAATTAGATTCAAACCCAATTAAGATAAAATCTAGTTTAACTCCATTCCCATATGCAAAAACGCAAACTAATTTAGACTGATACAATTTTTTTTCATGATCTTAGATCTATTAGATATATAAATTATGATGAAAATTATTTATTTATTTAGCACATAGAATGAATATGCAGATCAATATGTATTTCCTGTTTACTTTTACCCAGGGAGCTGCCTGGATCAAGAGAGTTAATTCTTCTCTTGATTTAGGATAGGTAAATCAGGTAAACTAATTTCTTCTCAATTCCTGCTTAGAAAAATTCTCTGTGATGAATAATTAAAGAATCATTACTTCTTTAAAACACTCCCAAATAAAATCCAAATGGTTTGCACCATTGGAAGTATAAATCCAACAGGAGTGATCCTTGGGAACCTTGTGACCTACAAAAGACAGTATTGATAAGGGATTTAAGGATTTATTCTGTTCTCCCTCTTTATTATTCTGCCTGCTGATTGTCTCAAAGATTGCTGAACTCAAGTTACTCCCACCTGCCTTTTTTGCCTTGTACAAAGTCACAGGGAATACACTCTTTTCTTTTGATAGATACAGAATATAGTTAATTGTGTATCCTGATAATATATTTCCAGTAAATATATCTTCTTTTGTATAATTTTAGAATGTGATTTATTAATCCTTACTAAGATTAAATTACCTGTCTCCAGAAAGCCCAAATATAAACTGAACATTTCAACCTCCAACATTTATTTTCCTAAGTTAACATCAAATTCTTATCACCTCCAATTAATTTTATTCAAACACATTATCTACCCAAAACAATCACTTAAGACTATTGATTTTCCTGTTCTCCCATTTCATTGCCAAAAGAAAGAATAGCTTTCTTGGAGTCAGACTTGATTCTTTATGGTCATATTCATGCATTTTTCTTTTACAATAAAGAAATAGTTCATTGTTTTGTGCAATGGAAACTGATACTAAACAACCTATAGCCAATATAGATACCTGGGCAAATGCACATATGGAAATCTATTTCCAATCACATGAACTTTCAAAAGTTACCTACATAGTGACAGTTAGATAGCCATCCACAATTGCAGGGATTATTAGTAGTGAATAATTACACTTTCCTCTGTCTCTTCCCTTCCAAATAACATGCAGTACTTGAACCTATTATGTAACCGTTACAGATCATACAATCAACATTTATTGGCTGATGTCAAGATGTCAACTGTAAAATGATTACTCACTGAATGTACATGTTAAGTAAAAATATGACTACAATGTTACAGAGCATTATAAAATTGTGTACATTACAAAAATATTGAAAATAAAATGTATATTAAGAGAAACACCACATATGCCTATTAAATTATCCCCAAATTCTCAATAAAATTTACCTGTTTCGGTGTTTCTGATGTTAAAATCCACATGTAATATTGATACCCATATTGAAGAATACTTTTCCTCCTTTTAATTCTTCCACTTATTCCCATCATATAGCACACTTGAAATGAAATATAACTAGCAAACACCCAAATTGTAAAATGAAATGCAAATTGCAAATACCCACACAGATTTGTATCCCAAATTAGACATGTATCAACCTTCTCTTTTCCACACCTATCCTTTTAAATGGAACTGCTGGTGTAGAAAAAAGGATGTAGTTTTTTGTTGCACATATTCCTATAATGCAGGAATAGGGATTATTTTTCTATTGGGCACTGCATATACTCAAAGACTGAGTACTATGAGTTGTGGAAAAATGTGGTGAGTGGAAGAATTTATCACTACCTGAACCAGAAGGACTAGGGATACTTGTTCTTTCTCCGATGAATCTTCTGATGTATTCTGCATCCAGAAATTCCAGCAATCTTAGTTAAGACTTTATAAAATTAATCAATAATAAAATAACAAATAAAATTTGCCTATAGGTTACGTATGGCTTATGCATATTGATTAGCTCTATACATGTAGGCTGATATGTAATTTGACTCCCTATTTATATGCAATCACAAAACATAAATTACTTTTATAACTTCTTGTACATTGAAAAAAATGGTTGATTAAGAATCCAAGAGATAGTTTGGAATTGTTTGTTTTGGTTTCCACATTTGTCTTCAAGTCACTTATGATTTCTTTGTGCTTATAACAATAGCAACAACAATTGTATGAATCATTTGATTCTTATACACACAAACGGTGTGTATAAATAAATAGATATTTTAAAATCATATCAATTGTAATCTGCATAGCACTGATAGTATGAAGCAGATCTTTTAATATAGATTAGTCTTTGACATAATCAGAGAAATGTAGAAAGAAGATAATCATTTAAATCATATAAAATCATTCAAAATCATATAAAAAGGACGTAAGCTTTTAAGTGATATGAGTAAATGTCTTAGGGAAGGCCCTTCCTAGCACACACAAAGATAAAAGGAGAAAAGGGGAAAGCATATTAAGACTTCCAACTTTAGAATAAAAATAATACTCACCAGTAGCATTGGTTTCCTAGTCTGGTCTTGGAGGGACAATGAAATGCTTCTAGCTTGTCATTGGAATGATACAGTGATAGAAATGATACATAAATCAAAATGATAGAAACAAAACCTGAAGCATAACATAGAGAATCTCATATAATACTCTGAAAAGAGTTAAATTCTAACATTCAGTAGATTAGAATACTAGGCAGGGTAAAATGTGGTTAACATTTTGGTAAGAAGCTACCAAAAATTCAAAAGCCGAGAAAACAATAATAAATAATTTTAGGGGTCCTTGATAATCTCTGAGTTTAGTTGTTCTCTTGCAGACATTTCATTACCCAATCTAGGCAGTGGTGGGTTCCGGATCCCGGAACGGGCCCGGCATTGTCCCCATGGATGTGTGTAGCACACACATTCATCTTCCTGTCCAGCTATGCCTCCACAAGCCTCTGTACATGCCATGCACACGCATTGAAGCACCGAAGACTTTAAAGGACAGATAAGGAGCTAGGGTGGGCAGGAGAGAACAGTACCTGGTACTCCGGGCACGCCCCGGTACACCTGTACCAGAGTGTACTGCCTGCAGCCCACCACTGAAACTAGGTAACATCATCAGTGCTAGTAAGGAATAGAATTTGCTTTCAGTTTATATTCTAGTAGCTTGCCCTACCAGTATTGATGGGGGTGATCTTGGAGATTTTTGGTTGGGCTGTTTACTGTTAGATTCTTTGGCAGTTCCTTGATTAGACTATTAGAATAGAATAGAATAGAATAGAATAGAATAGAATAGAATAGAATAGAATAACAAGTTGGGACCTTGGAGGTGTTCTAGTCCAACCCCCTGCCTAGGCAGGAAACCCTATACCATTTTAGACAAATGGTTATCCAACATCTTCTTAAAAACTTCCAGTGTTGGACCATTCACAACTTCTGGAGGCAAGTTATTCCATTGATTAATTGTTCTAACTGTCAGGAAATTTCTCTTTAGTTCTAAGTTGCTTCTCTCCTTTATTAGTTTCCACCCATTGCTTTTTGTCCTACCCTCAGGTGTTTTGGAGAATAGATTGACTCCTCTTCTTTGTGGCAGCCCCTGAGATATCGGAACACTGATATCATGTCACCCCTAGGCCTTCTTTTCATTAAACTAGACATAATGATTCCTGCAACCGTTCTTCATATGTTTCAACCCCCAATCCTCTAATCATCTTTGTTGCTCTTCTCTACACTCTTTCTAGAGTCTCCACATCTTTTTTACATCATGGCAACCAAAACTGGATACAGTATTCCAAGTGTGGTCTTACCAAAGCATTATAAAGTGGTATTAACACTTCACATGATTTTGATTCTATCCCTCTGTTTATGCAGCCTAGAACTGTTTTTATTATTACTTTGTTTTATTATTACTATTGTTTTATTATTACTATTTTACTATTGTTTATTATAAATAATTTGCTGCTGATTTCCAAGCAGACTAAATGGATTTGTTCATATAATTACTAGGAGTCATACTAAACTTGGCCAAGACTTATCTTTTACTGAGTTAATTCTGAAATCTATCATACTTCCAGAATTGAAAAAAAAAGTCCTCAAAGTTTTGGCAGAATAATTATTTCAATTACATTTCCATAAGAAATCATGTCTGTTTATCACAGATTCAGAAATGACCTATCACAGATAAAACACCCATCTTTCCAAGAAGTCATTCATCTCATAATGCATCTGACTCTTGACAAAATAAACCTATTTAACTGCTTCCTACAAGTGTCTCAGTAGGAAAAGTGCACTAGCAGCTTTCCTGACCTTTTCAGGTGGAGTTGTTTATGTCACCTATATGTTCCCATTGACTTTAGAACTGAAGGTCAAGTCAACACATCTGACTTTAAGCTGACAAAAATAGAGAGCCTTTATGTTGTCTTCCTTTTAGAGAATATTCGGAATGTTTTTCAGAATCATTTATTATGCTTTTCCTACAATATAATAGAAGATCATCATGAAGGTGGAAAATCATATGAATAATCAAAATTCAGATTAGGAAAATTCTTATATTGAGTACAGGTAGGGGCTGAGCACACAGCCTTGAGGGGAGCTGTGCTGAGCTTCAGCATGGAAGATTCAAAGGACCCAAACCTTAATTTTTGTGGACGATCCATCAGGAAGTCTTTGATCCATTCACAAGTGAGGGGAGGAAAATACAGGTCAGTCAGCTTTTCAATGACAATGCCTGGTAAGATGGTGTTACAGGCCAAGCTATAGTCTATAAAAAGCATTCTGATATAATTCCCAGATTTCTCAAGGTGGCTCAGTGCACCTGAGGTGTTGTAGGACCAATCTCTCAAAGCACTTCATCACTACAGACGTCAGTGCAATGGATCTATAGTCATTCAGACTAATTATGGCTGCTTTATTCAGAACTGGAATAGCAATAGCAATAGCAATAGCAATAGCAGTTAGAGTTATATACCGCTTCATAGGGCTTTCAGCTCTCTCTAAGCAGTTTACAGAGTCAACTTATTCCCCCCTGTTGTGTATTCAGATACTTTGAAAAGGGCCAGCAACCACTCTGCTGAGCCCTAATTGGCCTAGAGGCATTAGAGGCTGTTGCTAGCTTCCAAGAAGCAGCTAGTCTCCCTGATTGGCCAAAGGTACTGCAGCAGCAGTTGCTGTGCAGTACCTGGCCTCTGATTGGTTGATGAAGTTGTTACATTTCTTATAAATACTGGGGCGCGTTTTGTTCATGTTGGAATCGCTGTCACCTTACTCATATGATAATAAAGACCATCTTACTGGCTATACCATGGCTCCTGTGATCCCTTCAAACCCATCCACAACACTGGCGACGAGGATGGGATCCGCGATTCCCACGGAGCCTGGAACGAGAAGAAATAGCCAGTCGCAGCAACTTCTACTTCGCACAACTCCAGAGGCTACCAAGCCTCCCCCGTTGGAGCCTGCTGGCGTCTACGCCAACTTGGCATCGATCTGGCACGGCCTCTGCCCGTGGGACAGAGAGCCGCCGATGCGCAAGGACGAGCAACGGACCGAGAGGCTCAACCGTGAAGAGCTCGTGAAGGACCCGCCAGAACCCACGGCCAGCATGCGCCCAGCTGAAGGAGAGTCCAGCAAGAGAAGCTGCAACCTATGCCAACTCGGAGGACGAGCAACAGACCCCCGGTCTACGCCACTCCGAGGACGAGCCACGGTCTGCGGAAGCCAATCTCAGCTGGTACTGTTTGGGCCCGAGGTCGTTGGGTGGTCTGTGCACTTCAGGGAGCCAGCCAGCCGTGCCGATCGCCGAACTGCGTCGCGATCCGGCAACTCAGCCTGCCTGCGAAGTCTGCCTGCCTCTCTGCTGCTAAGGCTGCCCACCAGCCAGCCTGCAAAAAGTAAAGCCTCGTTGCCATCAAAAGAACTGCCTGACCCGGAGAGAGAGAGAGAGAAAGAAGGAGGAGGACAGAAGCGTGTCCCTGCCATCCGTCTCCTGCCTTGCTTCCTCGGCCTCCCGTCTGCTCCGCGCCTCAACGAAGGGAAAGGAGAAGCATGCCTGACCCGGAGAGAGAGAGAGAGAAAGAAGGAGGAGGACAGAAGCGTGTCCCTGCCATCCGTCTCCTGCCTTGCTTCCTCGGCCTCCCGTCTGCTCCGCGTCAGCCTTCTCGGCCTCCCGTCGCCTCCGCGGCCTCCCACGGCCTCCGCGCTCTCCCAGAAGGGCCCCGATGTCTCCGCGGCCTCCGCGCCAGCCTCCTCGGCCTTCCGATGCCCTACGGCCTCCCACGGCCTCCGCGCCCTCCCAGAAGGGCCCCAATGCCTCCGCGCCTGCCTCCACGGCCTCCCCGAGCCTTGCCGCTGTGCCTTTCCTCCGGCCAAGGCCTCCCGATGCTGGGAGGGAAGCTGTCATTCCCTCCTGTCCTGCCTGCTAGCTCCGTTCTCTGCCTGGAGGGAAAGCCGCCCCTCCCTGCCTCCCCATGAGCCTGCTTCCCAGCGGGAAGCCAAGGAGCCTCTCTCAACGCTCCTCCTAGCCTCCAAGACCTCCGCGCTGTCTTGCCTCAGCTGTCTTAGCTGCCTTCAGGGGCCTGAAATCCCTCCTGCCTGCCTCACCGATCTCCATGCTGCCCGGCCAATCCACACCTTCTGGAAAGCTATCAGCAAGCCGCCAGCCGCCTCCAGGGCCGTTCTGCATGCCAGGACTGTAAAAAACTCTTTGGGTCTGTTGGGCATGCGCAGTAAAGGAGGGGGAATTTTAAATAAATAAAAATGTGTGTAAAGCAACTGGAGGGAAAGGGGAGGAGTGAAATCTGAATTGAGAAAATGGAAATGTAAATTGAGCTAATAAAGACTTAAGTGTACTTAACTGGAGGGAAGGAGAAACAAAGGGAGGAATGTGAATTGAGAACTTGGGAAAAGTGAGCTAATAAAGAATAAAGTGAGCTAACAAAGAACTAGTGTACTTAGCTGGAGAGAAGGAGAAACGTAACGTAATGTGAATAAATTAACTGGAGGGAAGGAGGAACGTAACGTAATGGGAATAAATTACTGGAGGGAGGAGAAATGCTAATACGAATAAATGAGCTGGAGGGAAGGAGAAAGAGACATAGAATTGCTTCTTAAAGTGAACCACACACACACACATGTAAGAGTTCATTCAAGGAACTGCTGTTGGGGATGAATCAATAAAATTGGGGGAACTGCAAGGAACTGCTGTTGGGGATGAATCAATAAAATTGGGGGAACTGCTGTTGAAAAGTATTAATAAAAATAATTCTCTTAACCTGGGGGATAATGCAAAAGTACATCTCAAAGTTGCTTGTTATAATTTGGTGTCTTCCACCCCCCCCCCCCATCAACTAATCTGGGGGAAAGGGGTGTTGTGTATTCAGATACTTTGAAAAGGGCCAGCAACCACTCTGCTGAGCCCTAATTGGCCTAGAGGCATTAGAGGCTGTTGCTAGCTTCCAAGAAGCAGCTAGTCTCCCTGATTGGCCAAAGGTACTGCAGCAGCAGTTGCTGTGCAGTACCTGGCCTCTGATTGGTTGATGAAGTTGTTACATTTCTTATAAATACTGGGGCGCGTTTTGTTCATGTTGGAATCGCTGTCACCTTACTCATATGATAATAAAGACCATCTTACTGGCTATACCATGGCTCCTGTGATCCCTTCAAACCCATCCACAACACCCCCAACACTCCGGGTCCTCATTTTACCCACCTCGGAAGGATGGAAGGCTGAGTCAACCCTGAGCCGGTGACATTTGAACAGCCGAACTGCAGAACTGCAGTCAGCTGAAGTAGCCTGCAGTGCTGCATTTAACCACTGCGCCACCTCGGCTATTTAATAATTGTGGCTGCTTTCAAGCATGATGGGACTCTAGCCTCATGCAGGGAAATGTTAAAAATCCTTGTCAGGAGCCCTGTTAATTGTTCAGCACATGTTTTTACCACTTTCGCCAGCACCCCGTCTGGACCTGCAGCTTTGTTGGGATTTATAGCCTTCAACACAGCTCTCACCTGATGTTCATCCAGGGTGAGTGGCTGCAGGTTAGAGGGCCTTTGGGCTAGAGCCACAGAGACTGATCTTTTGACCTCAAAGTGGGCAAAGAAGCTATTTAGCTCCTTTATTAGCAGCGCATTAGCATTGGCTATTTTTGGCGTATTGCCCTTATGGTTAGGTGTTGTAGTCCTTGCCACACCTGTCTTGAATTATTATCTTCCAGATACTTCTCTACCTTTTGTTTATATTTCTATTTAGCCACCTTAATGTGTCTTCTCAAGTTTGCCTTGGCTTCATTGTAGTTGTCTTTGTTTCCTGGCTTGAAGGTGGAGTTTCGGTTTTGGTCTAGAGTATTACTTACCTCTGCATATACTGCACAAATTTAGGGAGAACAGACTTTAGACAAGCTTGATTAAAATCCCCAGCCATGACAAAAGCACCCTCAGGGTAAGTTTGCTGCTGCTTCTCGATGGGGTTATGTAACTTAGAGAGTGCTGTGCTAACATTTGCATCAGGTGGAATATAGACAGCAGTGATAACTATAACAGAAATCTTTCTAGGTAAATAAAATGGCCGACAAATGACAGTTAAGAATTCCACACCTGGAGAACAGTGTATATAAGTAACTCTACTGTTAGTACACCAGTCATTATGTGTGTAAATACAAAGTCCTACACCTTTGCTTTTACCGGAGTTGCTGCTTCTATCAAAGTGGTGTGTGGTGCGGTTAGTTAGCTCCACTGACGCATCTGGTACAAATGAACAAAACCAAGTCTTGTGATAATTATCATACAGCGGTCACGAATGAGCTTATTTTCTGCCATCCATAGCTCTAGTTCATAAGTTTTGTGGACAAAGGATCTAGAGTTGGTTAGAAAAATGCTTGGTAATGCTGGTCTGTGAGGCTGCTTCTGTAACCAAACTAGCATCTGGATTGTATTTGAATTTGGGGGACCAGGGTGGGCATGGACAGGATGGGCTTGGTTAGCTCAACATCACTGGTGTCAGAGTGCCTCTGGCGACTCGAGCACTCTGCCAGCCAAAACGGGTTTCAAAGTTCTGTTTTTGGCTGCAACAGCTTCTTGCAACTTTCTGCCAGTGAAAACAGAGCTTGGGAGGGTACTCTCGAGCTCTGTTTTCACTGGCAGAACCACTGAGAGCCAGTCCTTTGCTGTTTTCAGGGTGGCCCCATGGGCCAGATCTAAGCAACCCATGGGCCGCATCCGGTCCCTGGGCCTTGAGTTTGATACCCCTGCATTAGAGGAATAATGTTTAACTTGCACTTTACTGTAAGCCTTTACAGCTTTATTTGAATTCCTTGACTCTCTTTTCCAGGAACTGTTGCTTAACTGGATCTGTCACATTGGGCTTTGATAAAAGCATAATCTTTCAGAGTGCTTTCAGACAAAAGCTTCCAAGTCACTTTTTAATTAGTCCAGGTTCTCATTTATGGAGGCCAATTGCTCAAACATCAAAATGACTGTTGGAGCTGTAAGAGGACATTGCTTAGCTATAAATTGAGCCACACTGAGGGAACAACCTCTCCCAGACCTGTCTCTGCATTGTCTTGTGTTGTGTAGAAATGATAGCTAAATTAGAAAAGAGGAATGAAGTAGCAGAAAGCTGAGATGCAGTTACACCAGTCAATTAAATGATCACTGAGATAATAAGAAAATTCCAGAATCTGGTGGTGTTCCAATTCTTTTAAAGTCTTTTTTCCCTTGCCTGAACTGGCAGGGGAAAAAAGCTTTAAAAAAAGCTTCTGACAAAGCTTCTGATGGGAGAACCGGTTGGGGGTGTGGCTACCATTACTATTACTCCTCCAGTCCAGTCCACCAGATTTTCACTACCTCTTCTAGTGTACCATATCATATTAGGAGGAATCCACCTTTGCCCCCATCCCATTAATTAGCTGATTTGAAATGGAGTGACTTTGTAATGTTTTTTTCCTCCTTTTGCCTATTCTACCCAGGCAGATTTTATCTCTCAGTTTCTACTTTCTCTCTCTCCTGTTTTATTCTTCTTCTCCTCTCAGTAGGTTGCAGCCATTTAGATATTTGATGTGATCTGCTTTAATACACCTTAATTATCAGCAAAGACTGGAAAGCAGATTGATCAGAGAAGGTGATGTTGATTTATTGACATTTTGTTCCTCCCTTTGCATCCTGAACTAAAGAAGAGATAATAGTCTAAAATATAATTTTCTCCATGCTAACTTTATTCAAATATGATATTAAATGTTTACGTGTTATATTTGAATAGGAAAAGTGAGTGGCCAGTGTTCATATTTATTTAATGTCAAAAAATGTTTTTATGAGACTCATAGAGACTCATTTTCCCCCCAGCTTGGAAATCAAACGATCATGTCTACAAAAATATTGTTCTCATTATTCTAGCTTGATTATAAATACAGCTATTGGACATTTGTTTTCCTACATTTGTCTCTTTTTTTCTCTTTTCAGATCTACTAGACAAATGAATTGGACAGCCTCGGAACTGTCCTGCACCATAGTGAGCTGTTCAAAGATAAGGTATGTGAAACAGGTTAAATTATCTCTGAATGCCTCTAATATCAACTCTCTGACCAGCAGGGTGCCTAAATTTAATTTCTGCTCTAGAGTAAAATGATTGCTTTGTTCCAAACTACAGTTGAAGAATTACTGAAAGCATTACTTAAAATAAGTCTTGTTAATCTGAATCAAATTGTATGTTTTAATATTCATCATCTTCTCATCTTCTGTTTGACTGACAGTTAATATCATTCTCTCTATATATAAAATATTTCCTATACAATATATAGTTATGCTAAAGTCAGTGGCTAGATTAAATCAACAAATCAAAATATGGATTTTTCTGGTAACCAGACCAATTGCTGTTCTGATAGAAAAAAAACAACAACCTTTCTTCATTTTGTACTGAGAAGTAAATCTTCCCGAATGTAATGAATTCTACTTTTAATTGAATATATATTTTATTGTGTACTTCACCTAATTTTATAATTTAAAAATCTGGGAAATAATGATAAACTGTCAGTATGTTACTATAACAGAAACTATAAAATATCTGGATGTTGTAACTATCACTGTAATAATGGTTTAAATTTGTTAAGGCATGAGAATTCTCTATAACTCATTATCACAATTATAGAATATATGTATTTTAAAATTGTACACTCTCTCATTTTCTGCTCTTTTTCCAGATAGTTCAAAACATGCCAGGCATTGACAAGATACCCATTAGCCTCTTTACTCTTTTTTCCACCTTAACATTTGTTATTTCAAGTAGAAATAACACCCGAATCTCTTGAGAGAGAAGGTTCTGAAGCAAGGAGATGACACTACTGTTTCTGGATGACTTTGCTTGTCTATAGTTGTCAGATTTTCCAGCTTGACGCTTGTGTTAGTAACATTTACCTGAGCTGTCAGTATCAGAGACCTTTACAAATTCGTCTTTGAAAAATGAACAAAGATCAAACATAACACATAGTCACAGTCATAAACAAGCTGAGACCTATAATACTTCCTTTAAACTGTGCTAGATATTTAATCTATTATTCAGTAATAAGGTATACAACTTCTTGCAGGGAAAATGAAGACAGCAGAGCTATTAACTATGCTTGCCCATGAATTTTGTGTGAGTATAAATGCACGGATGATGTTCTCTTCACTGAAACATTTTTAGACATTCTTAATTTCCATAACATTGCAAATACCCAAGCTGGATGGGAGTGTAGTGAATTGCAATCCCAATACATCAATTTTGTGATCACCAAATTGAGGAACAGTGAAATAACAATTTTATTTTTATCATTTCAAAAAAGAAAGAAAGAAAGAAAGAAAGAAAGAAAGAAAGAAAGGACGCTGTTTCCCTTATACAACTCCATGAATATATGAAAGAGTATTAGAAATGCAGCAAAATTAGTGCAAACTGAGATGCATTTATGGAACAGTGCTTTCTGTGTCTCTTCTGGTCCATGTTTCTTTCAAATTAACTTCGGCTATTTTATTTCTATTAAAGCAGATGAAGTGGTTCTTATGGTTGTTTTTAAAACTTTTTTTGTAATTTTCTTTTCATGTCTTCAGAATTTTCTATTTAGTTTTTAGTCTTTTATAAAACCTTTGGGCTTTATAAAAAAACTGAAATAATTCAATTTTAACTTTAAATCTTGAAATTTGTTTCAAATATAACTGAGAAGATTTTTCAGTGGTGAACACACATGTATTGTTCTTTAACAGAATATCCAGCTAAAGTTGATTTTATGACCAGTCATTTTAAGATCATAATTATGTGGAAGTAAAGCAGTCCCATCTTCTAAATGGTCATGCCCCCTGTGGTCACATGATTGCATGTTAGGTACATCAACTTTATGGTCACATGACTGCATGTCAGTTGCAGTCTTCTACAGTAATGGTTTGTGAAATTGTTTGTTACCTGATAGTTAAATTTGACATCAAGCATCTTAAAGGAACTACAAAAATAAATATAATATTTCTTGTAGGTGGCTTAAATGTAATGAAATCTTATGAGCTAAATTATGCATTCAAGAGCTGGACTTGCAATGCAATAATCGTAAACTGCCAAACTCTTGAAACAAAAGCCTATCCAATGAAAGCAAATGTTGAGGTTCATAGCCAAATTCAGTGGCCTTATTTCAGAAAAAGATTGTTTAGAATCAACTGTTAAATGCATGTGCATGCACACACACAGCACTAATAGGCTCTTTATAATCTGCCCTCTTTTAGTATTTTCCTTAATTTCCCTTTATGTCACCATAAGCTTTTGCAAGCCAGTCTAAAATGGAACAGCATAAAAACCCCGGGAATTAAATTTAATTTAATAAAATTTAAGCAAACTACTTCAAATATGTTCTATGTTGAGCATGTTTATTCAATTCCATTTCTTAATCAAACATCTGAATGTACATCTGAATAGTTGTCACAAAAGCATCCATAGTTAAATTCACAGGAATAAGTGTTGCACAAGGATATTTTTGAAACAAAATTCAATATTTTAATATTATTGTAATATGAAATAATTTCATTTATTTTCTTTCTTTTCACCCCAGTAATTTCTGGTCATACTATCTTGAATCACCTGCTCTGAAGAACTATTGATCTAGATGTTATATAGAACTTAGTTAGAACTGCTCTAGTTACAAGACTACTACAATAATAACTAAACATAACTCTGATGTAAATCCTTTTTCCATACCTCTATATTTTTGCAGACTCTGTATTGTTTTGATGGACTTTTGATGCTTCTGCAGCAGTTTCACATGTAGAGCTTACAATATTATTACTGCCATAATAAATTTTGACATTAGCCGGTCAATATGTTTTATTGCTTTTTGAAATGCTACCCATTAAAATACTCGGGGAAAAAATAATATTGTATTTGTATCTTTACTATTTTTTCAGCAATAATTCATTCAGTAAACTTACTTGACAGAGGATGAAAGAAATTCAACTGCTCTTTTCTCTTATATGCACGATCCTCTACTTTTCTATAATTCTATATACTGTTGTCATCTTCTTAATCCACCAATTTGTGAGGGCAATATAATGTCTGCTGTAGTCTCTGTACCCAGTCTGTTATCAATTCTGAAAAATACTGTGTTCTCTAATTTTCCCTCATTAAAACAAATAGTTATTGGGTGTTTTTTTTCTCATTGTCCATTTTTATCCTGAACTAAACCATCACTGTATTAGAGGAAACATACTTTGTATTAGTCTCTATTGTATATACAGTTTTCTATCTATAACCTGTCATTTTATTAAGTGTTTTTATAAATAAAAGTGGTTTCTGCATTTGTGCAATATGTATGATTGAAGTTACTGGTTAAGACAGGTTGTGCCTGCCATAAGACGTTTAAGATGCATTTGCATTGTCCTTGCTATGAGAAATGTTGACATGGAAGAATCTCCTACTGCTATTCCTAGTAATTTGACTATAAGCATAAATTTATAGTGACACTCAAAGCATAGAAAGCCTAACTGGTAGATAAAACTCAGTTGTAAAATTAAAGAGGAAGAGATCTCTCGCTCAAAGAGATTTTTTTAAAAATCTATTGTGCTGGTAACATTTATCAATATCATCAGCCCCTCTTTCTACTAATTTGGTAAAGTTGGAAAATCGATTCCATTTTAGAAACACTAATGCTGTAATCGTTAATTTTGCTCTAAGGGCTTATATTTAAGAAGACCATAATTCAGATTAATAATGCATATTTAATAAATGCTAGCACGAGGGCCAAAGAATCAGTCTGAGTTTCAGATGAGACTCAACATAAGGTTGTAATGTCTAATCAATAATTAATTATAAAATAGTTGCTGCAATAAGTTCTTGTTGCTTGCATATATTAAAAAAGGATAGTGATATGAATGAGGGATTTCCCCACCATAGTAAAATAATAGATTTATTTTGGTTTTTGAGTGAACTTAACTAAAAACAAATACAAACACTTTGGCTGCTTTAAGTTGTACCCATAAACATTTCATATGATACAATTAAATACCAGATTATATAGTTATATAAAGTTGTGAACTCCAATGCTGACTATAGAAATATTTCCCCAATTTAGATCCTTTAGTTACAATTCCAAGAATTACCAGCATGCTTTGTGTTTGGGAATTCTGAAGAGTTAAATCACAGCTGGAAGGTGCCATATTTGAGAAGTCCGCTTTAAAAGCTGAATGAAAGGTATGCAGCAGAGGTGGTTCACACCGGTTCAGGCAAACTGGTAGTGGCAGCGGTGCTAGGCTCCACCCACCCACCCAGATATCATCACGGACTTTCTGTGCATGCACGCACACTCCCACTACGGAATTGGTAGTGAAGAAAAGAAGATACTATTACTGGTATACAGTAATGCCTGCTACAGGTTAATATGCTAAAACTGCTGTTTGGAGCAGTTAAGAAACAGTATTTGAACTTTTTTCTATTATAATTCCCAAACTCAATATAAATTTGTGCAACTGTGCTTGATTCTTGAAGATGTCTATCATGGGAGACATGAGAGTTCAAATGGATAGCAACACCCATATCCATGCAGATGAATTGCAATCTAATAATCTTTAATCTTCTAATGAACAAAGACATACTAAAATATGTCATGGTATACTCTGGTGAGCATTTTAACATTAAAGATATACAGGTAAAACTCAAAAAATTAGAATATTGTGCAAAAGTTCATTTATTTCAGTAATGCAACTTAAAAGGTGAAACTAATATATGAGATAAGACTCATTACATGCAAAGCAAGATAGTTCATGCCATGATTTGTCATAATTGTGATGATTATGGCGTACAGCTCATGAAAACCCCAAATCCACCATCTCAGAAAATTAGAATATTACATGCAATCAATAAAACAAGGATTGTACATAGAACAATATCAAACCTCTGAAAACTATAAGCATGCATATGTACTCAGTACTTGGTTTGGACCCCTTTTGCAGCAATTACTGCCTCAATGCGGTGTAACATGGAAGCTATCAGCCTGTGGCACTGCTGAGGTGTTATGGAAGACCAGGATGCTTCAATAGCGACCTTCAGCTCTTCTGCATTGTTCGGTCTCACGTTTCTCATCTTTCTCTTGGCAAGAGATTCTCTATGGGGTTCAGGTCAGGCAAGTTTGCTGGCCAATCAAGCACAGTAATCCCAAGCACAGTCATTGAACCAGGTTTTGGTGCTTTTGGCAGTGTGGGTAGCTGGAAAATGAAGTCAGCATCCCCATAAAGCTCGTCTACGGAAGGAAACATGAAGTGCTCCAAAATATCCTGGTAGACGGCTGTGTTGACCCTGATCTTAATGAAGCACAGTGGTCCAAAGTCCTGTTGCTCAGTGGTACAAAGTCCTCTTTTCTGATGAGAGCAACTTTTGCCAAAAGCACCAAAACCTGGTTCAATGACTGTGGGATTATTGTGCTTGATACTCTGGGTCCTTGTTTTCCAAATGAGATGCAAAAGTTGCTCTCATCAGAAAAGAGGACTTTGGATCACTGAGCAGCAGGACTTTGGACCACTGTGCTTCATTAAGATCAGGGTCAACACATATTGTTCTATGTACAATCCTTATTTTATTGATTGCATGTAATATTCTAATTTTCTGAGATGGTGGATTTGGAGTTTTCATGAGCTGTACGCCATAATCATCACAATTATGACAAATCACGGCTTGAACTATTTTGCTTTGCATGTAATCAGTCTTATCTCATATATTAGTTTCACCTTTTAAGTTGCATTACTGAAATAAATGAACTTTTGCACAATATTCTAATTTTTTGAGTTTCACCTGTAAATGTATGAACATTACAATATCTTGCATATATATGGAAGGTGCTGAATACAAGCCAATTAACCTTTATGCACTCAAAAACATATGAAAAATTTTAAAAAATCTACTCATACATGTGTCTTCTCTATGCAAAAGTATAACTGAACACTATTGTAGGCAATATAATACCCAATTTACACAGCATACTGGCCTAACCAAATTCACCAACATTTAAATAACCAGAATCATGGATCTTATTAACATTTGCCTGATCACATAATTTCAGTTCAATGAACAAATATATCAACGAATCAAAGGAACATCCATGGGCTCACTGCTTTCATGACTAATAGAAGAGCCTGTAATGCAATCTATAGAATCATCATGCATACAATTCAAAGCATTGATCTGGTATATAGATGACACCTTTGTCATAATAGAAAAGGACCAACTAGGGACAAAACTATCAACATTTTCAAAGGAATAACATTCACTAGGGAAGAAAAACAACAACTACACAATACATTTCCTGGATAGTCTCATCAGCAGATGCAGTGATGGTAAATTAAAAATACAAGTCTATCATAAAACTCTCCACATCATAAAGCTGCTCCACTATCAAAGTAACAATACCTCCCACAATGAAAGAAATTGTATGAGAACACTGTTCAGAAAAGCATAAATACCACAACAACCCTGAATATCAGAAAAAGGAAACAGATCATTAGCATAACATCTTCCAAGAAAATGGACATCCACACAACTTCATAAAAAAAAGGGCCTAATCACTCAACCCAATCTAGCATAAGTAACCCAACCTGTGTTGGATAACATTATCATACATCAAGAACATCTTGGTAAGCACCAAAAGACAATTTACAACCACATGGTCCCCCTAATATACAAACCAACTAAATCCCTCCAAAACAGTGACGTGCGGTAAGGTTCACGGCCGGTGATGCAAGCAGGCAAAAGCCGCGCTATGTCTGCCAGCATGTCCTGCTCTATGGCCGCTGCGTCTGCCATCGAGTGGGACGACGGCCATAGAGCAGGCCGCATCAGGGCTTCAGGGGTAGCTTTCCTTTATGTTTTTAGGTAAAAAAAACCCAGTTGTGTGCTCGAGAGAGGCGGGGTGGGCAACCGAGGGGTTGACAGGGCACTGATTTTGGCACGCTCTTGCTACCTCGCTTAGAACTACCTGCCAGAAACGAAGCAGTCTTGCGGCCCTCAGCGGCCCCTTTGCTCACGGGGTGCAACAGCCCA